>NC_137688.1:493573-501073 GCF_963989245.1 Nansenia antarctica | reverse complement strand
GTTTTAAGCAGGCCCCAATACGGCCGTGGGCTTTCAAGAACAATAAAGATCTTCCCTCTTCCTGCTCTGCAAAAAGCGCAGACACACAGTGGAACATTCCTTTAGAAGGGAACCTGAATTTGATTAATTTCATTACTTATCCCTTACAGATAAAGTTAAATTCATTTCACATAGGTTGTGTAGTAATTTAGAGATAGAGATAAAGTGAATTGATCAGCGGGGTATTTTAAATAGTTTAGAGTTACGGTTAAAACATTCATAGCCTCCATTTTACATGGAAGAGCTGGCGCATGCGCAATCGATGCGCGTTAGCCGGAGCACAGCTCCATCTGCTGGCCAAAACACGACAAGACATTTTTAAAACATTGGCTCTCTGTAAATTGATGAAATACAACCCTCCTTCATTGATGATGTTTGTAAATGATCGTTATATATTACTTTAATTAATTTAATTAATTACAAATTGATTGAATTAATTATTCAGATCATTTCATTTTCTGTTTTCACAAAACTTTGATCAATTGGTTTATAATAGTCTAAGGATAACGTTTTCTTTCACAGGGTTACATCAATGAAGTGTCAATGACTAAGTCTAATTAATTATGCATTCCTTTCAAATAACAAGTCGATTTCTTTACAGATTGTAATTAATAATTAATCATTTTATTCCTTCCAAATGACAAGTCGATTTCTTTACAGGTTGTAATTAATATTCGTGTTTTACATCTTTTTATTTCAAGTTAAGTTCTTTTTCACAGCTTTTGATTAGGAATAGCAGAATAGATTGTATTGATAATTAAGCAGTAGAAGGTTTTTGTGGATCAGTGAATGCTTAGGGTGTGACCAGCCTTTGTGATTTGATAAGTGTGTTGACCAGCCTTTGTAGTTTAATAATTGTGTTGACCAGAACTGTAATTAGTATTGAATGAGTAATTAAGTGACACATATTCATAAACAATTAGGAAACACATTTAAGTATAACGTACTTACACAGATATTAGATTTAAGTTAATACTGCACTGACATACACAAGAGGCAAATCTGTTATTCTGAGTTGCAGGGTTTTGTGGGGATGGTTAATACAGTTATATTGGACTAGCATTTGTTTAGCAAACAAGACAATAGGAAGGTGGGTTGTAAGAAGCGTACACCTTATCTAATATAGAATATTGTCAGCATATTGAACAAGTAGAATGGGGTCGAATTCAACGAAGCTGTTAAAAGATATTAGTGAACATCGTGGAATGTTGGCTACGTTATCCCCTATGGCTGTAGTGGAAAAAATGAATCCTCTTGTTAGGGAAATTAGCAAAATGTCTACGAAATGGAATAGCCGTTGGGCATACATTGAACAGCCGTGGCCGAAAGAGGGCAGCCTTAATTTACAAATAATTGCAACATTGGAAATACTTATCAATGGGCACAAAGCACATCAAAGAGGAAAGATTAGATCAGAGAAACGCAAGTTAGAGTTAGCTATTTTAGATCTATTTAAGGTAGAGGGACAGAAAATAGCTCAGATGGAACCGGAAAAGAAAAAAGAATTGGCCAGAACACTGGAACAGAAATTGAACATTTCATCCCCAGACCTGTGTCCTGTCTCCAGTCCCCCTCCATATGCTAAGGCACTGGAGGACCATTCCCAGAAGAAGAAGAAGGAGCCAAGGGGAAAAGGGGACGACAGGAGTGACGAGGAAGATGACAGCGAAGATGGCAGTGAAGACTCAAGTGATGACGACAATGCAGATGGAGGCTACAACGCGCAGGTCAGGAAGATGATAGCCACAGCCGAAAGGAAAGGTGGGAGAAGACGCCCGGAGAAAGCGGAAAGAGAGGAAGAAAGACACCACAGATGGCTGAAGGAGCAACGAGAAAGGGAGAAAGAGGGAGATTGTCACCGAATGTCATCAAATACATTAAAGAACTGTCCAGTGCTGATTCGGGGTAACAAGATGGAATATCATCCGTGGCATCATACAGATTTGTCTGAAGTGATCGAGAAACTCCCAGTTCTGGAGGAGGGAGGACATTCGTGGACGCGAGAGGTCGACGTGATACTGACAGGAACGCAGGCCGCAATGGGAGACCTGAAAAGACTCTTAGCTTTTATTGCAGGATTGGATACAATGCAGGAAATATTGATGAAGGCAGGACTTCATAGATATATCAATACATCAGTTTATGATCCAGAGCTCTTCGCAGCAAACAGAGGCAGGCTGTGGAAAGCAATCAGAGAGACCTACCCTACTCACATTCACCCAGACAATATCATTGTGAAGCCACTGGGGGGGGATGAGAATCCCAGGGGTTATGTTGCCCGTGTGCACTGTCAATGGAGAAGTGTGACAGGGAAAGGCGCTGAAGATAACCCCTTAGAACAATCCATAATCAGGGAAAAAATACAAGAAGGGCTTCCTACCCCAGTTAAGGATAAGCTAGCAGAAGTGGTAGGGTTACGACACATGAACAAAGCTGTTTATATAGACCACGTAGCTCATCAAGTTGAGTTATATCGAAAGAATATTCAGATACAGAAGGCAGAAGACGAAGAATCACTCAGAATATTGACTCATGTGCAATTGACTGAAAGCGAGAGGAACATAGAGGGAGTGCAGGCTTTAGCCCCACAGCAACAGCCACCTGGAGTGCAGACTGCTACTTACCAGTCCTACTCAGAGGGGCCACAAGGGGGGTATCCTGCTACTTACCAGTCCTACCCACAGGGGCCACAAGGGGGGTATCCATACCCACAAGGACCACCAGGGGTGCAAGCGGTTCCATACCAGATGTACACACAGGCTGGCCAAGGACCACCACCAGGGGGATGGACAGCAGCAGGGAAGGAGATGCTAGAACCATGTTGCCAATGCGACCAGAATGGACATCTAGCCTGTACCTGCTGCAACAGGCCCCAGGGGGGCGCAGGGGGGAGCCAAGGAGGAGGATATTGGCCCCCTACTACACCTGCTCCAGGAGTGATGAACCCTTACGGAGGCCCAGCAGCTGGCCTATAGGGGTGCCCGGAAGATCCGAGTGGGAGGTGCCAGCTGGTGGTGACAAAGAAGCCTGAAGGCGCCACACACCTTCCTATGTCTAGAGAATATGTGAAGACAATCGGATTTGAGGGAATTAAACAGCTGATTCCTACAACTGAGCTTGTAGACTTAGAGTACAAGGGACAGAGAGCAACTCTGTCAACATTTGTGTCAGAACACACGCCAACAGGGCTGCTAGGGAGAGATGCTCTATGCCAATTGAACTGTACAGTAAAATGCACACCTGACGGCTGTCAGGTGACGGTGCCATCCGGTGTTCAGATTCCATCGACAGCCAGAGTGATTAAGCATAGAACAGACCTACAAGCTTTGCCTTTAAAGGGAGCTGATATAGAATATTGGGTTGATGGGTCTTGTTACGGGGTAGGAGAAACGTTGTGCGCTGGGTATTCCTTAGTTAAAGCACAGAATTCAAAGTTTATTGTAGAGCAGGCTGAGGCAGTTCCTCAGCCTTGCTCGGCTCAGTTGGCTGAATTGATTGCCCTCACGGAAGCATGCAACTTGGGAACCGGACGGAGAGTGACAGTGTACACCGACTCTGCCTATGCACATAATGTTTGTCATTTTAATGGAGCTGTATGGAGGGGGCGGGGTTTTAAGAGAACTGATGGTACGCCTATACAGCATCACGCACAGATCATGAAGCTGTTACAAGCCATGATGAAGCCAAAGGAATTAGCCATAGTGAAGTGTGCCACACACAGGTCTGACTCATCACATGTCACACAAGGTAACAGGGCTGCAGAGGATGCAGCCAAAGCCATTACAGGAGCAGACAAGGCAGGTAAAGGTCTTCTGGTCACACATGAAAAGCAATTACAGGGCATGGTCACACTTGAGGATTTATTGATGTTACAGAGTAGAGTAACTACGTTAGACAAGAGCGTTTGGCTAGCAAGGGGGGCAAGTCAGGATGACACAGGTCTATGGAGGAATCATGAGGGGTTGGTTGTAGCACCCTCAGATTTAATAGGCATGTTAATACGGGAAGCTCATGGATTAGCACATGTGGCTAGGGGGGAGGTAAGACGCAAGATCACCAAGGAATATGGGTTTTGGAGTCCATATTTGATGGAACAGATTGACCATGCTTTGGGTCAATGTGGGGTCTGTTGGAGAAACAACATCAGAGTGGGTACACCAGTGGTGTCTGGGCATATCCCTACCCCAATAGGGCCACGGGTGGTGGACAGGGGGGTGGATGTACAGAGTAGGCAGGATGTTGTGCCAACAGGTGCCGAGGTCCCCAGAGAACCTGAGAAGGAGGAGCTACGAGGAGATGCTGTGGTGTTGCCAGAGCCAGTGGCAATGCCAGTGTTACAGCCAGTGACATTACCGGCAGTGCCTGAAACCGAGGGGACAGTGGAAAGCTGTCCAGATGCCAATGAACCAGAAACCAACGAAGCAGAGAGTGTTGACAGTCTGGAGGTCCAGCCTGGGAGTGTCCAAAGCCTGGACACCTGTGCTACTGGGGATGCTGGCGAGTGCCTGCATCATGCTTCAGATGATGCTGAGGGCGACTCCCCAGACCTTAATCAGCGTGGGAGGGGACCAGGCGGCTGCCTGAACCTCAATGACACTGACGGACGACGACCAGTTAGGAAAAGATTAAAGACTATGAATAGGGTAGTGAAGCAGCAGATCAAAGGGAACGACGGGAATGGACAGCAGATGATAGCATGGCT
The DNA here is from genome assembly GCF_963989245.1 of Nansenia antarctica. Classification (NCBI taxonomy): domain Eukaryota; kingdom Metazoa; phylum Chordata; class Actinopteri; order Argentiniformes; family Microstomatidae; genus Nansenia; species Nansenia antarctica. Next base: position 496,332 of record NC_137688.1, on the reverse strand, counting down.
GGAAACGGTCTTAGGGGCATGGGAAACTTATTTTGCTAAGATAGGAGCACCTATTATAGCAGACATGATTTTTGACTTTCTTAGGAGACAGGGCCTCATTGACTGTTTTTGGAAAATCAGTCACTCAGTCCACGTTAATGAACTTTTCAGAAGACTAGTCCTCACCTGAGGTGAAGATCTATGCATTAATGCATTCCCTTTGTCCTATGCTTACTGTTGGAGAATTATGTGTTATGATAACTGAATGTCATTATTTGTGTATTGTTTGTTTGTTTCTATATCGTGTGATTGAGGTCAGTTGAGAAGTGATGTGGTGGTTATACAAAGCTAGGAGAGAGGTTCTGTTCCTAGCGCAACGAAAATGGAAGCTCCTGACTATGAAAGTGTTATCAATCTGAGACAGCGGTAAAGGCTGTTCTCCAACTGGGTACAAGTGCTAGTAACCTCTGACCCTGACGCTTCAAGGACAAAGAAAACATCGGTCGTTGGAAGTTTCTGTATTGATTTGTGCATGATGAACTGTGTTTAGTTTAATTGTGATTGTTATTTTCAAGATTCTTTTTATTATTGGTTGTTTTCTATTTTTTGTTTATGATATCTTTGGTTCCTAATACTGGTCCTGGGTTGGTCTGTGTTATTGTGCTTCTTGTGTTGTGTGTTGGTGTAGTTTTTCTGTCTGTTGTTGTTTATTTTTTAATTTTTTATTTTATTTAAAAAAAAAAATTTTTTTTTTTTTTGGGATGTTTTGTGGGGTTTTGTGTTTTTGTTTTTGTTTTATGGTAGTTTAGTTTCGGAACACCCTCTGGGTGGTCCGAGGGGGGATGTGTCGTATATTTCTGTAGTATGTATGATCTATGTATGAATATGTAGTATATTTTAAACACACACACATACCAGGGCATGCAAGGACATGATGCCCTCTAACAATGAGGGTTCTATGGCAACCAGATGACCAACAGGGACCTCTGGGGGTTGGGCAAAGACACACATACACGCTGGCCCCTCCCCTCTGGAACGAAACGGGGAGAGAGAGAGAGAGCGTTCTCTTTCCAGCCCAGGTCCACGGGGAACAGACGTAATGTATATATCTGCCTGTAACTCTAATTAAATTGTCTTAAACTCAATATCTGTTCTTTGATTCATAACCAATAAGAAATACACAACACGTACAACAGACCATATATTCACCCTCAGCACCCTAATTGACAACCAAATAAACAAAAACAAAAGCAAACTATTCGCCTGCTTCGTAGATTTCAAAAAAGCCTTTGATTCAATTTGGCACAAGGGTCTGCTATTCACACTGTTGGAAAATGGTGTTGGAGGAAAAACCTACGACATCATATAGTCAATGTACACTAACAACAAGTGTGCTGTTAAGATTGGCAAAAACCACACAGACTTCTTTTCCCAAAGCCGGGGGGTTAGACAGGGATGCAGCTTGAGTCCAACCCTCTTCAACATCTATATCAACAGTTTGGCAAAAACATTAGAGCAGTCTGCAGCACCTGGCATCCCCCTAGTAGACACAGAAGTCAAATGTCTACTGTTTGCTGATGACCTGGTGCTGCTGTCCCCAACCAAAGAAGGCTACAACAGCACCTCAACCTTCTATACCAATTCTCCCAGACCTGGGCCTTGACAGTGAATCTCACTAAGACGAAAATTATGATTTTCCAAAAAAGATCCAGCCTCCAGCACCACAAATTCAAATTCTTCCTAGATACAATTGCCCTAGAACATACAAAGAATTATACCTACCTCGGCCTAAACATCAGCACCACAGGTAGCTTCAACAAAGCTGTGAACGACCTGAGAGATAAGGCAAGGAGGGCTTTTTACGCCATCAAAAGGAACATCAAGTTAGACATCCCTATTCAAATCTGGCTCAAATTATTGGACTCCGTTATAGAACCCATTTCCCTCTATGGTTGCGAGGTCTGGGGTCCACCTGCCAACCAAGATTTAGCAAAATGGGACAAACACCAAATTGAGACTCTGCATGCAGAGTTCTGCAAATCCATTCTTCGTATCCAACGCAAAACACCAAATAACGCATGCAGAGCAGAATTAGGACGATACCCACTAATTATAAAAATTCAAAAGAGAGCGTTTACATTTTACAACCACCTAAAAGAAAGTCACCCTGACACGCTCCACAACAAAGCCCTTACCCACAGAGAGACTCTAGGGAGATGCCCCCTCAGCCAGCTAGTTCTGGGACTCTCACAGTCACAAGCAGAGCCACCTATTAGACTAAACCAAATTATAAGAAAACAAAAAGAAAACTACCTGACACATTGGCAAGAATCAACCAAAAACCAGAGCAAATTGGAATGCTATTTGGCCCTAAACAGAAAATACACAGTGGCAGAATACCTGAGTACTGTGACAGACCCAAAGCTAAGGAAGTCCTTGACTATGTACAGACTCAGTGAACACAACCTGGCCATCGAGAAAGGCCGCCACAGGCAGACCTGGCTCCCCAGACCAGACAGACTGTGCACCCACTGCACACAAAACCAGGTGGAAACAGAGCTGCACTTCTTAACTACCTGCCAGCTGTACAAGGACATCAGGGACACATACTTCCCACTGATCACCAACATCCAGGGAGACTTTGAGGACTTGACCAATGTCGAAAGGCTACCATATCTGCTGGGTGAGGTACAGCAATGTGCAAACACAGCAGCAAGATTTGTTAGCTGCTGTGATAGAAAAGGGCAATCAAATGGGCTAAAACCACCATAAGAATTGAA
>NC_137688.1:476073-483573 GCF_963989245.1 Nansenia antarctica | reverse complement strand
GTAATTTGGCTCTACAAGTGTTAATATGTCATTTTATGAAGTTTTTATATGTTTTCAGGCGAGAAAGTAACCATACTGTATATATTCACAAAATGTGTCCAGTTCATCAAAATAACCCGTTTATATATCTGATCTGACGTTTTTTCCCCCACTTCTGTGGGAAACTTCGCTAGCAACACGAGTAGAGCTTTGCATCTGCATCGCACGTTGAAGTAGGTCAAGTCCATCCCACCAGGTTGCGCCAGAACGGTGGGTCACGGTCCGCGGTGTGCACGCGGCGTCAGCGGTCAGACACAGTAGATGTCTGTGGCTCTGGTTTACTAGTGTCTGGCGCCCCCTAGTGGCGCATATGAAAAGTACACATTATCCAACACAAGCGTTAAGCCCTGTACTTAGGATGAATCCCAATTCACCAGTCTGGCTCCGTTCACCCCTACGGCTCCGTTTTGCGCGTTCACGTGTAGCCGTAGTGGCGTCCCAATTCATTACTCATTTAGGGTTAGGGTTAGGGTTTGGGTTTTCCATGGCTCCGTTTGGAGCAAATCTTGACCCTCGTTCGATTCGGAGCCATGAGACTCCCTTCCGGCATGCATTGCGAAACATCTACAGAAATGTTCTTTTCGCTCTCGTAATACGGAAGCGAGCCTGAAATGTCATTTACTTTTTCTGGAATAACTTGTAATTAAAGGCTTGAAAAATTATGATAACCATCGTATTATCTTAGTTTAATGTCATTTCAATGCATTATAGACCTTTTCTTTACAACAAGCATAACAAAAGAAATCGCTTTTATGTCGAGGTGCTGTGCCTATGCTTAACATAGAAAGTTCCACAGTCCAGCGCGCTCGGGACAGCGGCCAGGACACCGGAGCCAGCAGGACAGACCGGAGCACTCATATCTGCGCGTTTGTCACAGCGTGTTCCGCTGCCCCGACGTCAGTCCCATGGAAGTGTCAAGCACAGCCTTCCCCATAGAAATACATCGGTGCGCGATATACATTTCAGAGATGTACAATCATGTTTATTTAGAAATAAATGATTACCTGTGGTGTTTGACAGCATGATAGGCGCGAATTTCCCCCCCTTGGTGGTATATGACGCTATAGTTGTTATTATACCAAAACAACCGGCAATCTAATCCAAGCAGTTGTTATGTAGCCTAATATTATTGATGGATGTGCCATTTCTGATGGAGGGCAGTGAGCGGGAGACTCATCAAGGACGGATGTATGAATGAATGAATGAATGAATGGTCTTTATTGTCATTGATATAGTACAGGTACCAAACAACGAAATTTGGGAGGGGGGGCTCCCCTGGTGCTAAGAAAGAAGAAAAAAAAAAGAAGGGAAAGGAGCTGGTTTACATAAATAAAGGCTATGTACACTATCCACTATACTATACTGTACAAATAAAACACTGTGCTGTACTCTATGCTATGCTCACATACTCAAATAATAATGTATCCAAATTACCCATTATAACAGAATTCTCTTCAGTTAGGCTTTAGTTTAGTTTAGTTTAGCTTAGCTTAGTTTAGCTTAGTTTAGTTTAGCTTAGCTTAGTTTAGCTTAGTTTAGTTTAGCTTAGTTTAGCTTAGCTTAGTTTAGTTTAGTTTAGTTTAGTTTAGTTTAGTTTAGTAAAAAGGATTTCAAACAGTGCTGGTCTCCTTGCTGACAGGTGTCCCATTCTGTCTCACACACACACACACACAGCTGAAACCTGCCAGAGTACCTTCAATGGAGGCTGTTCCCTGCTTTAACATGGACTGTAGTCTGGTGTGTGTGTGTGTGTGTGTGTGTGTGTGTGTCAGGGACGTGCCGTCCATATAAGCAGGGTAAGCAGTGCTTACCCAACGAAAAAAGAAAAAAGGAAAATATTAAAATAAAAGTGCATGTAACCGTTTGTTTGTTTTCATTAAAAGAGTCGTATTTTAGGTCCCAGGGCAGCAGGAGTCATTCATTTTGACGTTGCATTTTTAGCGCCACCTGTAGGAGTAAAGCACTCCCTACTCTGCTTTGCATATAAGCACTCCTCTCTCTGCTTTCTCTCGCGTACATTCGAATGCGTGAAAATGTCTTTTTTATTTTTTTCCGATGCCTCAGCCCGCTGTTTAATGTGACCAGGGTAAGCATGCTTACAGCCAATCAGAGTAGGTCTTTCATTCCGATAAGAGCTACTGATTGGCTCTTATCACTTTCAAGTTCACTTAACATTTCACCTCTCGCCCGGCAGAATAGCTTATGCCAGCTAGCTCAAACGATCTAAATAATAATAATCAATAAGGATAACTTGCTTGATTTTGTGAATATGGACATTACTGTCAGCGACCTAAAGGGATTTCGTAGACTGGACTGGACTGGAAAAACACAACTACTGGCTAAAGGCCGCCCGGCCGCTCGCTCACCGATGTTCACACTGACCCAGAAAGGGAGAGTCGCCAGCGGCTACAGCAAGCCTGGTATGAACGGTTTATATGATGTATATGATTCGCGAGGCTGGTGGCGATCTGTGCTTGTTTATATGGTTTGAGTACTTTGAGAGGGAGGGTCTGTGATGTGATGTCAAGTGCCTGTGTGACAAAGTGTGAAAAGAAAGTGTGTTGTGTTTACTATGGAGGATGGAAACGGTGTGTGTCTGTGTTGTGCGTGTGTGCGTGTGCGATGTTGAAACTGGACTTGTAGATTTCAGTAGGTTGGCTACTTGAAAAGATCTTTGAACAATGAGCACCCCTGATATAGTCGAAACTGGCAACTGTTTTTTTTGTTTTTGGTAATCTGATCACAAAGTGACACTACAGTTTATTAGCGGGTTCTATGGCATCAAAATTGCATTTCCTTGAAACTGTGTGTGTGTGTTACCTTGTTCTTCTCCAGATGTTTGGCGCGTTCATCGGCGGCCATGTTAGCAGTCTCGTCCAGAAACTTCTTTAAAGCTGAGTCACCCTCTGACACACACACACACACACACACACACACACACACAATAAGAACAACTAAATTAAACAGTCGATAACATGTTCAACCCCCCCCCACCACCTTGGGGTTAAGGTAAGGGTTAGTTAGGTTAGTTAGGGTTAAGGTAAGGGTTAGTTAGGGCTAGGGTTAGGGTTAAGGTAAGGGTTAGTTAGGGTTAGGGTTAGGGTTAAGGTAAGGGTTAGTTAGGGCTAGGGTTAGGGTTAAGGTAAGGGTTAGTTAGGGCTAGGGTTAGGGTTAAGGTAAGGGTTAGTTAGGGCTAGGGTTAGGGTTAAGGTAAGGGTTAGTTAGGTTAGTTAGGTTAGTTAGGGCTAGGGTTAGGGTTAGGGTTAAGGTAAGGATTAGTTAGGGCTAGGGTTAGGGTTAAGGTAAGGGTTAGTTAGGGCTAGGGTTAGGGTTAAGGTAAGGGTTAGTTAGGGCTAGGGTTAGGGTTAAGGTAAGGGTTAGTTAGGGCTAGGGTTGGGGTTAAGGTAAGGGTTAGTTAGGTTAGTTAGGGCTAGGGTTAGGGTTAAGGTAAGGGTTAGTTAGGGCTAGGGTTGGGGTTAAGGTAAGGGTTAGTTAGGGCTAGGGTTGGGGTTAAGGTAAGGGTTAGTTAGGGCTAGGGTTAGGGTTAAGGTAAGGGTTAGTTAGGGCTAGGGTTGGGATTAAGGTAAGGGTTAGTTAGGTTAGGGTTGGGGTTAAGGTAAGGGTTAGTTAGGGTTAGGGTTAAGGTAAGGGTTAGTTAGGGCTAGGGTTGGGGTTAAGGTAAGGGTTAGTTAGGGCTAGGGTTAGGGTTAAGGTAAGGGTTAGTTAGGGCTAGGGTTAGGGTTAAGGTAAGGGTTAGTTAGGGCTAGGGTTAGGGTTAAGGTAAGGGTTAGTTAGGTTAGGGTTGGGGTTAAGGTAAGGGTTAGTTAGGGCTAGGGTTGGGGTTAAGGTAAGGGTTAGTTAGGGCTAGGGTTGGGGTTAAGGTAAGGGTTAGTTAGGGCTAGGGTTGGGGTTAAGGTAAGGGTTAGTTAGGTTAGGGTTGGGGTTAAGGTAAGGGTTAGTTAGGGTTAGGGTTAAGGTAAGGGTTAGTTAGGGCAAGGGTTGGGGTTAAGGTAAGGGTTAGTTAGGGCTAGGGTTGGGGTTAAGGTAAGGGTTAGTTAGGGCTAGGGTTAGGGTTAAGGTAAGGGTTAGTTAGGGCTAGGGTTGGGATTAAAGTAAGGGTTAGTTAGGGCTAGGGTTGGGGTTAAGGTAATGGTTAGTTAGGGCTAGGGTTGGGGTTAAGGTAAGGGTTAGTTAGGGCTAGGGTTAGGGTTAAGGTAAGGGTTAGTTAGGGCTAGGGTTAGGGTTAAGGTAAGGGTTAGTTAGGGCTAGGGTTGGGGTTAAGGTAAGGGTTAGTTAGGGCTAGGGTTAGGGTTAAGGTAAGGGTTAGTTAGGGCTAGGGTTGGGGTTAAGGTAAGGGTTAGTTAGGGCTAGGGTTGGGGTTAAGGTAAGGGTTAGTTAGGGCTAGGGTTGGGGTTAAGGTAAGGGTTAGTTAGGGCTAGGGTTAGGGTTAAGGTCAGGGTTAGGGTTAGGGTTCTAGCCCGGGTCTGGGTTAAAGTTAGGGTTAGGGTTAGGCCTAGGCCTAGGGTTAAGGTTAGAGTTAGGTTAGAGTTAGGCTTAGGCCTTAGGGCTGCACTGGCACAGGTCAGTAATGCTCAAATTATTGAATGTTATTGACAAAAAAGAGTACAGACATGACAGACAGGGGTTGGTGTTAGGGTTAGGGTCAGGGTTAGGCTTAGGTTTAGGCCAAGGGTTAAGGTTAGGGTTAGGGTTAGGGTTTAGGCTTAGGCCTAGGGTTAAGGTTAGGGTCAGGGTTAGGCCTAGACTTAGTCCTAGGATCAAGGCTAGGGTTAGGGTTAGGCTTAGGCCTAGGGTTCAGGCCCGGGTTAGGGTCAGAGTTACGGTCAGGCTAGGGTTAGGGTTAAGGTCAGGGTTAGGGTTAGGGTTCTAGCCCGGGTTAGGGTCTGGGTTAAGGTTAGGCCTAGGCCTAGGGTTAAGGTTAGAGTTAGGGTTAGGCTTAGGCCTAGTCTTAGGGCGAAGGTCAGGGTTAAGGTTAGGGTCAGGGCTAGGACCAGGCTTAGTGTTCTGGCCCGGGTTAAGGTCAGGGTTAAGACCAGGGCCCGGGTGAAGGTCAGGGTTAAGGTTAGGGTCAGGGTCAGGATCAGGCTTAGTCTTCCGGCCCGGGTTAGGGTCGGGGTTAAGGCTAGGTTAACAAACGAGATAAAGGTTAAGGTGGGGTGAATCAGGTGGACAAAGCTAAAGGTTAGAGCCAGGGTTGGGTGAAGGATAGGCCATGGACCAATCTTTCTCCACAGGAAGTGCTAGCGGGCCCACAGGATGGATGTTATCTCCTGAATTGTAAGGGATTGAAGAGGAAAGGTGAGTATCTTCTACCATAGTCTTCAAATAGGGTAAGGTAAGTGCTAAGTTCACACACACACGCACACAGGCACCCTCACTGGTATCCATTATAAACACACAAAAAACATTACATATATAATATAAATAAATAACAATATAGTCATGCAAAAAACATTACATATATAATATAAATAAATAACAATATAGTCATGCAAAAAACATTACATATATAATAAATAACAATGTAGTCATGCAAGAATAAAACAAGAGTAAAATTAAAAATGTGTGCTACTGTAAATGTCCCATGGTAGTGGTCCTTAAATCTTTATTTCCTCTTTCAGGTAACTAGGCCTTGTCATAGGCCTGCATCCCTGGTTCCCAAGGTCCTGTGGAGTGTCCTCATTAGAGGTAAGTTTAAGGTGTCTAGTGTTGTCTGTGGTAAAGGCCTTTCACAATCTGGATTGCCATGGACCTACTGTTCTGAGGAGAGAGGGTTAAGGTAAGGGTTAGTTAGGTTAGGGTTGGGGCTAGGGTAAGGGTTAGTTAGGGCTAGGGTTAGGGTTAAGGTAAGGGTTAGTTAGGGCTAGGGTTAGGGTTAAGGTAAGGGTTAGTTAGGTTAGGGTTGGGGTTAAGGTAAGGGTTAGTTAGGTTAGGGTTGGGGCTAGGGTAAGGGTTAAGGTAAGGGTTAGTTAGGTTAGGGTTGGGGCTAGGGTAAGGGTTAGTTTTAGGTGTTGACCTAGCCGGGCTGTTAATGGGATGCTGGTCAGCGAGGCACCTTTAACTCCACTCGACTGACTCCATCTTGGTTCCGTTTCCACTCACCAAACTCCATTTTGGTTCTGCTTCGACTCGACTGACTCCATTTTGGTTCTGTTTCCACTCACCAAACTCCATCTTGGTCTTGTTGTTGGCGACTGCGTGCAGCAGAGCCACGGTGCCGCAGGAGTTGACCACTGTCTGCTTCAGGAAGTAGATCTCTGAGTCACCCTGAACCACGGCCTGCTTCTGCCTGAAGGACTCATGCTAACACACACACACACACACACACACACACACACACACACACAGTGATGAAGTCAGTCGTTGACACAACCCTGGCCTGTAACAGTCTCCCCCACTGCCACCAGAGACCAGAGATGCGCCATGCGCCTGGGCTTGAGGCTGCTGCAACACGCAGCAACGCCCGTCATCCACGCATCCTTCTTACGCAGACATGTCTGTCTACCACTGCGCACACACACACACACACACCATCACTATCTTCTTCTTCTTCTTCTCCTCCCTCCCTCCCCCCTCCTCCTCCTCCCTCACACACACACACACACACACACACACACACTGACCCACATTCCCGTGCCCCCCCCCCCCTCCTCCTGCCACACACACACACACACACATTCCCGTGCCCCCCCCCCCTACCTGTGGTGTGAGGGGGAACAGCACCTACCTGTGGTGTGAGGGGGAACAGCAGCATGAGGGCGCAGCAGGGGCTGGGCACCGCGGCCAGCGCCCCCCCCTCCAGACCCAGGACATCCACGAAGCGCCAGCTGCCCCCCACGCCCAACTTACTCAGCATCTGGAACACACACACACACACACACACACAGAGACACACACACAGACAGAGACACACACACAGACAGAGAGAGACACACACAGACAGAGACATACATACACACACACACACACAGAGACACACACACAGACAGAGACACACACACAGACAGAGACATACATACACACACACACACACACACACACAGAGAGACACACACACAGACAGAGACACACACGCACACACACAGAGACACACACACAGACAGAGACAGAGTCACACACAGACACACACACACACACACACACACACAGACAGAGACACACACAGAGACAGAGTCACACACAGACACAGAGACACAGACAGAGACAGAGTCACACACAGACACAGACACACACACACACACACACACACACACACAGAGACATGCATACAGAGACAGAGACACACAGACAGATACAGAGACAGACAGAGACACAGAGAGACACACAGACACACAGAGACAGACAGACAGACACACACAGACAAAGACACACACACACACACACGCGCACTTTATCACACCTAGCCGACCCATAAGCTGGTGTTGTCTGCTAATAGGCTAT
>NC_137688.1:406073-471073 GCF_963989245.1 Nansenia antarctica | reverse complement strand
AAAACCTCAACTATCATCCCAGTCCCGAAGAAAAGCACGGTGAGCTGCCTAAACGACTACCGCCCGGTGGCACTCACACCAATCATCATGAAGTGCTTCGAGAAACTAGTCCGGGCCCACATACTCACACGCCTCCCGCCCAACCTGGATCCATACCAGTTCGCCTACAGAGCCCACAGGTCCACAGAGGACGCCATAGCGACGACTCTCCACGCCACTCTATCCCACCTGGAGAGGGGAAACAGCTACGCGAGACTGCTCTTCGTGGACTTCAGCTCCGCCTTTAACACCATCCTTCCAGACAGGCTAGTGACCAAACTACTAGACCTGGGTCTATCACACTCTATATGTGCGTGGATCAAGGACTTCCTGACCAACCGCCCCCAGAGGGTGCGGGTGGGCCCCCACACCTCCACAGCCCTCAGCCTCAGCACTGGGTCACCCCAGGGCTGCGTGCTAAGCCCCATCCTCTACAACCTCTACACCCACGACTTCACCCCCATCCACCCCAGCAACTACATCGTAAAGTTTGCAGACGACACCACCGTGGTGGGATGTATCTCGGGGGGGGACGAGGCGGCGTACAGGGATGAGGTAGAGCAATTGAGCAAGCTGTGCAAGGTAAACAACCTGCTGCTAAACAAGTCAAAGACCCAGGAACTCATCGTAGACTACAGGAGGAAAAAGTCCGAGATCCTGCCCCTGCTCATCGACGGAGAGAGCGTAGAGATGGTCTCAAACCTCCGTTTCCTGGGACACATCATACGGGATGACCTGGCCTGGAAGGACAACACTAAAGGCACCATCAAGAGGGCACAACAGCGGCTATACACCCTGAGATGCCTCAAGAAACAACACAGCAAGCAGGAGATGCTGGTGGCCTTCTACCACGGCGCAGTGGAGAGCATCCTCACCTTCGGCATCTCCAACTGGTACCACAGCTGCACGGCAGCGGAGAGAAACGATCTACAGAGAGTCGTGAGAACAGCACAGGGGATCACCGGCGCCACCCTCCCCTCTCTGAAGGAGCTGTACGAAACACGCTGTCTCAGGAGGGCCTCCAAGATCTCCAAGGACCCGACCCACCCTGGGCACGAACACTTTGTCAAGCTGCCCTCGAACAGGAGGTACAGGACCCCGCCGCTAGGACAAACAGACTGAAGGACAGCTTCTACCACAGGGCCGTCAAGGCCCTGAACACAGAAAAGGCCTAAGTTCTGGGCCCAGGACATGTCCGGACGGATTGTAATGGCAGCTAGTGCTGAGGCACAAACATGTACATTTTCAAGTTTCGTATATATTGGTATCTGTTACTACTAAAAATGAAGAAGAATTCTTGAGCAAATTTAAGACTTGTTTATTCAAAAAAAAGCAGGTTACACAGCATGGCCCCTCAATGGAGCTGATGGTCCGAATCGGTCACAGGATGGATGTGAAGAAAAATAAAGAGGCCGAGTCCATTCTGCGTAGAGGGCTTTATACCCTGTCACTATTATTTCGCTGAGCCAACTAAACAGAGTCCACGTCACTTTAATTTGGTAGTAGGTGAGGCCATTCTCCGTCCTGCAAATAGGATGTCATTGTCTTATTATAATGCAACTCACCCTATGGTCTAATACAATTCCAATGTAACCTATGTTATGGCCGTCTTGCTGACTCGGACCCCAATGCAATTATCCTCCCATGATGACATTCCATCCTCTGCACATGCATTGTCAAAAGGCCACCGTGTGTCTTTCCCTATCTCTCCTAACAGAAACAACACAAACGGACGGTTATCTAGTGAATAGGGGAACGAATCAGATAAATGACAAATATGTTTCTGCCCTCAAGCAAGCCCTGGATGAGTAAAGAGGGAGTCAAACAGAGTCTCCCACTGTGTTGCTTTCACTACGTGGCCGTTGGGTTGCCATGGCTACGTCATATGAAAATACACTACACAGCCCCCCTCGGAACACGCAGAGTGTGTTCCGAAACTAAACGACAGACAGAAAAACTACATCAACCCATCAACTACATCAACACATCAACACATCAACACATCAACACATCAACACATCAACACATCAACACATCACTCAGTTCATCATGCATAATACAAAAACTGAGATACAGAAATTTCCAACGACCGATGTTTCCCTCGTCCGAAGCGGCAGGGTCAGAGGTTGCTAGCACATGGCCCCAGTTGGAGAACAGCCTTTACCGCTGTCTCAGATTGATAACACTTTCATAGTCAGGAGCTTCCATTGTCGCGTAACCATTACATCACTTCACAACCGACATCAATCACATGATATAGAAAGAAACAAACAGGAACCGAAGCAAACAATCACAAAACATCACTTAATAAACAAATCATCAAAAGAGGAAACAAAATCAGAAAGCAAAGCAGAATCCAGCTTTTGCTCATCAGCTATGTCGGCCATCATTAAAGCATTAACCGGAACATCAGAAATACACTTTCCAAAACATTTGATTAAAATACCAAGTAACATAATACAGATGATAATGACAACAAGAATAATAGCGACGGACCTGATCATATTACCAATACCTGAAAAAGCAGAATCAAAGAAATCCAATGTATTCCAACCGTGTTCTTTATGTAAATCCTCTATACCCTTCTTGTTAGATTCATGGAAATCATACAGAGCGTTACCAGAATCCGAAATATAACTGCAACATTCACCGCCTATCAAAGCACAAGTACCACCCTGACTGGCCAAAATAATGTCCAAAGCCATTCTATTTTGGAGAGCTACATTCTTAGTTTCAGTCAATTCAGTAGCCAGGGCAGATACTACAGCATCCGAAGCATTAATGTGTTTTTCAAGAACGGATGATAGGGCACTTAATTCAGTCTGAGAGTTGTAGACACCATAACTTGGGAATATTAGGCCAAAAAACTTCTGAGCGGTAGATAACGCCCTACGACTACGATGGGTTGCTTGTTTGTGAAGTACAGACATCTCTTCCCGAGTAACTTTCCTAATCAAAGGTATCAGATGAGCTAAATAACAAAGTCCCTCACTCAAAGCAGGAAGCTTAGAGAATGCATTATTATCACACACAAGAAACACACCCTCCGGGAGTTGAAGCTCCGTACCAGGATACGGGAAAATGACACCACCTATACAAGACGCGGCCCCTAGCTGACGAAGCGCGCTGCCCTTGGGCCGAGATTGTATGTCAATACAGGTTGTAATATTTACGAGAGGCATGACCTTAAGCTGCGTGGTGCCTTTCTGCCGTCTGGTAGTATTGGTATCATGTAATTTCATTTGAGGCACCATAGCACAATCAACAACTTTACATTTCAATCCAGAAATAACAACTGAACCTCTCCACCGTGTAGAAGTCACACTCCCAGAACATAACAGATGAGGACTCAATGCAGTACCATTCAATTGAACGAACATAGCTTGGATAATATATATCTTCTTCGGACCTGTTGGTTGTGACAAATGTGTAAGCCTATCAATAATAACCTTCCCCACACCGCTAGGCCTATGGTGTTCGTTAACTGCTGCTGTCAGACGTTCCAACACACCAATATCCACACCTGCATAGGAAGAATTTAAAGGAACCAGAATCGTGCTGGGCTGACAAGAAGAGCTCTGGTTCTTGCCCTGTAAAACAAATTGGGCTAAACCCTGCCAATTATAATGAAACCATTCTGCTTTAGTTAACGGTATGGGGAAAAACATAGGAGCAGATGTACTTACAGGGACCTGTTGACAAATCCAGCAATCAGAATAATTCATTTTTGAAGCAAAATCTTTCATGATACTAGTGGCAGAATTAGGGTGGGACCGTGTCCCCAGGTGATTAGAATCATACAACAAATAATCGTCAGTAGCGACTACAATCGCCTTCGTAGAAGCCTTTACAGCAACATTTTTAACCTTTCCTGGTAACTCAACTGGAAAAATATATTCATGCACAAATTCCCTACAGTCCACCAAAAAGTCGTGTGGAAAGTCAGGAATGTTACTACAAACTTTGTCCTTGAAATTGTTGGATTTGTCAAACACCTGTTCACCGATATTACGTCTAGCACACCAATACGAGTTCACCTCATTGTCAACATTAGTTAATGTCACAAGTGTTGACATTAACTGTTGTGTAAGTGTAATATATTTGGCATCCAGTAAGTACCACTCAGCCGCTTCAGTCGAGGCATAGATCAAACAATCATCAACAGTACAACGTGAATGTGGGCAAATAAAAGCTCTACCTAATGTGATAAATCTTTTCTGACGTCCAGGCATAACAGTGTGTGAGTGAAGTGTAGCATTGTCCAAGGAAGTCAATGGGGTAGGAACACTAAGGGGTATATTAGTCTCTGAAACGGCATGGCTTGAGTTTCCTCCTAATTGGCCTTGGTGTATCACGGGATCTGTCTGGTTGGGGTGTATCACTGACAGGTCTGTGTCTCTCAATGGTACCTTGGTCCGGGCAGCCGCCCGGGTTGCTGACATCTCCGTCTGGAGCATTGTCAGGGTCGGAAGGGGTGACAACAGGGGCAACACCAGGCTTGGTAGAACCCCCAAGAGGGGTGTCGCAGTCACTGGATCCTTCACGATCTCCCTTGGCCCACTCGTCTCTGGGCTGGACAGGGTCTGGGACGAGGCCCCCCTCATCATCTGCATCACGGCGCAGATACTCACCAACATCTTCGTCAGCCTGGATGTCCAAGCTGTGGACTTCCTCGTCCCCAGGGGTCTCCTCACCATCCTGCTGAGGCTCTCCCTCATCGTCCTCATTGGGTGCCTTGATGCAGTGATGAACGTGGTACCAGGTGGGGGACCCCTTGATTTGGATGGCAGTCCCAGTGCACCGAACGACCTCGTATGGTCCTTCCCGTCGAGCCTCATGCCACTTCCGTCTGTAGACCTTCACGTATACTTTGTCACCCGGTTGCAACGCGTCCTTCCTCTCCTGTGCGTTCACCTCCTCTTCACGTTCCTGTTTGTGGAGCACATAAGAAGAGATACTCTTTTGCCGGTTAGTCATGTACTGTACATAGGCTTTCATGTCACTCTCCAAGAGAGCCAAACTTGGCCCTTTCCCACTGGTTCGTGCACAGGGAGCTGTCATTATTCTCCCCATAGCCAGTTCATGGGGAGTCAAGTGCAGCCCTCGAATCTCACTGGAACGACAGGCCATCAATGCAAGAGGGAGTCCTTCCACCCAATTAAGACCTGTATGCTGACAGACCTTAGAAAGACGGTTCTTAAGGACCCCGTTCATCCTCTCTACCATCCCCTGGCTTTGAGGTGAGTAAATACACCCAAATCTCTGCTTGATTCCCAACTTTTGTAGTATAAGCTTTACCGTCTTATCCACAAATTCCTTACCATTGTCTGACGCTATCCTATCTGGAATTCCAAACCTAGGTATGAATTCCCTGCATAGGAACTTTGCTACAGACTGAGCATCCTTTTTTCGAGTGGGGCATGCTTCTACCCATCTGCTGAACCTGTCCACTACAACTAACATGTACCTGTATCCTGCAACAGGACGAATCATGTCCACATAGTCAATCACCAAATGTTTCATTGGCCCGTTTGGGGTAGGGATATGCCCAGTTCCCACTGGTATTCCAGGTCTGATATTGTTTTTCAAACAGACCACACATTGACCAAGGATATGGTCTATTTGTTCCAATAAATATGGAGCCCAAAAACCATATTCCTTGGTGATCTTGCGTCTTACCTCCCCCCTGGCCACATGTGCTAATCCATGGGCTTCCTGTATCAGCATGCCTAATAAATCTGGGGGTGCCACAACCAGTCCCTCATGATTTCTCCATAGACCTGTGTCATCCTGACTAGCCCCCCTTGTTAACCATAGGTTTTTGTCTAGCGCATTTGCCCCACTCTGTAACATCAACAAATCCTCAAGCGTGACCATGCCCTGTAACTGTGCTTCATGTGTGACCAGCAGAACTTTACCTGCTTTGTCTGCTCCTGTAATGGCTTTGGCTGCATCATCTGCAGCCCTGTTACCTTGTGTGACATGTGATGAGTCAGATCTGTGTGCGGCACACTTCACTATGGCTAATTCCCTTGGTTTCATCATGGCTTGTAACAGCTTCATGATTTGAGCGTGGTGCTGAATAGGCGAACCATCAGTTTTCTTAAAACCCCGTCCCTTCCATACAGCTCCATGTAGATGACACACATTATGGGCGTAGGCAGAGTCGGTGTACACTGTCACTCTTCGTCAGGTTCCCAAGTTGCATGCTTCTGTGAGGGCAATTAACTCAGCCAATTGAGCTGAACAAGGCTGAGGAACAGCCTCGGCTTGTTCCACAATGAACCCTGAATTTTGGGATCGGACTATGGCATACCCAGCACGTAAACTTTCTCCTACCCGGTAACAAGATCCATCAGTCCAATACTCAACGTCAGCTTCCTTTAAAGGCAAAGCTAGTAGATCTGCTCTAAGCTTAGAGTACCTCATAGCTTCCTTCACACAATCGTGTGGTTCCCCATCTTCTGGGGTTGGCAAGGTCTCTGCTGGGTTAAGTGTGTTACATCTTAGTAATGTTACATCTTCTCTTTCCAACATCCTGTAATAATTCCTAATCCTAGGCATCGTCAAAGTATACTTGCCTTGATTCAAAAGATTCCTTAGACTGTGGTGGCAGAGAATGGTAATTGGGTACCCCATTGTTAAGGTTGTTGCCTTCTCGTACATAAGATATGCCCCGGCCATTGCTCTGTAGCATGGCGCGAAACCCATTTCTACCTCTGAATATGCGACAGAGTAATAGGCTATGGGCTGTGGACTAGGTCCAATGCCTGTTGGTTGCGTAAGAACAGCGCAGGCATACTTCCCTTTGGCTGAAGAAGAAACATACAATCCAAATTCTTTGGAATAATCTGGAAGCGCTAAAGCTGGCGCTTCTTGTAATTTGTGTTTAATTGTCTCAAACGCCAAATCAGCTTCCCTTGTCCAAGTAATGCAACATTGGAGTTTATCACTACCTGTTTCCTTAATCATCCCCCTCAATGGAGCGACCAGTCTAGTGTAATCCTCCACCCATGCTGAACTATACCCAGTAATGCCCAAAAACATCATCATTTCCCTAACCGTTCGTGGTTTTGGAGCCTTCTGAATAGCTTCCAAGTGTTCGTTAGTGACACTGCGATGTCCCTGTGTAATAGATTGTCCTAAGTAAGTTACCTTTTCCTGGCAATACTGTAGCTTCTTTTTAGACACCTTGTGTCCCTTCTCCGCCAAAACCTTTAACAGTTTAACGGAATCCCTGTGACATGTTTCTTCATCTGGGGCACAAAGGAGTATGTCATCCATGTACTGAATGGCAGTACTACTTATCGTCTGCCCTAACCCGTCTAAGTCCTCCTTCAAGACCTGATTAAAAACATGAGGACTGTGTTTGTACCCTTGTGGCATTCTGGTATATTGATAATGTTGACCTTTGTAGGTAAACCCAAATAACCCTTGACTTTCTACACTAAGAGGTATAGAAAAGAAAGCCCCGCATAAATCAATCACTGTAAATACTTTGGCTGTAGATGGAATCTGAGTCAACAGCACATGAGGATCAGGAACTTCGGCTGGATAGCTGACAACTACCTCATTCACAGCCCGTAGGTCATGTACCAGACGATATGAACCATCAGGTTTCGTTACTGGCAGAAGAGGTGTGTTACTTAACGGATATTGAGTTATCTTCAAGACTCCTGCCTCTAACAATCCTTTGATCTGTGGCTCAATTCCATCAATTGCTTCCTGCTTCAATGGGTATTGGTTTTTCCAAGGGGGTTTTGCACCCGGTATGAGTTCAACTCTCAATGGACGAGCTGATTTCACAAATCCAATGTCTGTACTGTTCTTTGCCCACAGGTCTGCTGGCACATTCTGTATCATTTCTTCTCTGAGGTCTTTTTCAGGTTGTACAGGAAGGATTAGCTGGTTCATTAGCTTCACAGTCTGCGGATGTCCTATTCCTTGAGCAGAGATCATCAGTTTTGTGAACTGTCCATCAATGCTCCTCCAGATAGCAGGGTTTTCTTTTGTCGTTACAAATCTGGCTTTTTCTGAGTCTGCCATCATTGCCCCTAAATGCTTCTGTTTATAGTGTTCAGATATCATAAGTGTCACATGAGGGATGCTACCCTCAATCTTATGCTCCTGATCTAGATAAGTGTCACTGTTTATCTTCATAGCCACTCCCTGAGGGCCTAGGATTATACAACTTGTACTAAGCTGTACCTGTTTTGGCTGATGCTTCAGCCACTCATCTGGGTTTGCATCTGCAACTTCTCTAAAATACTGGAGTGTACAATGCAATGGATCAGTAGGCCTTCTGGCCTCGGACATGTGTGCCAGGATATAATTGTCCCACATCCTTGCTGGTTCCATTAGGTCTGGGCTAAGCCCTCCCACCCAATACACCATAGATGCGTTGTTGTCCATCATGACAGACAGCTGTCTGTTCTCTTGTGGCACTGTCACCCGACAGCCGTCAGGTGTGCATTTCACTGTACAGTTCAATTGGCATAGTGCATCTCTCCCTAGTAGCCCTATTGGCGTGTGTTCTGATACAAGTATTGACAGATCTGCTCTCTGTCCTTTGTACTCTAAGCTTACAAGCTCAGTAGTAGGGATCAGCTGTTTAATTCCCTCGAATCCGATTGTCTTCACATATTTCCCAGACATAGGAAGGTGCGTGGCATCTTCAGGCTTCAGACAGGTGTAGGCTGCTCCACTGTCCACCATCAATTCTAATGGACGTTGGTTGACCGACACCCATATGGTAGGTTCATCTTCAGGCCTGTTCGTCACCACCAGCTGGCACCCCCCTCTCGGATCTTCTGGGCACCCCTATAGCCCAGCTGGTGGGCCTCCGTAGGGGTTCACCACTCCTGGAGCCGGTGTAGCAGGGGGCCTATATCTTCCTTTTTGTTTCCCCCCTGCGCCCCCCTGGTTCTTCTTCCAGCAGGTACGGGCTAAGTGTCCATCCTGGCCGCATTGGAAACATGGTCCTAACATCTTCTTCCCGGCTGCGGTCCATCCCTCTTGTGGTGGTCCTTGGCCAGGCTGGTTGTATGGCTGGTACGGAACCACTTGCACCCCTGGTGGCCCCTGTGGGTATGGATACCCCCCTTGTGGCCCCTGTGGGTATGACTGGGGAGGGACAGTTTGCAGTTGCTGTGGCTGAGATGGGACCTGTAGGGCTATGGTCTGCACTCTCTCTCTGGTTTTCTTGCCTTCAGTCAATTGTACTTGAGTTAGTTTTCTGAGTGAGTCTTCGTCTTGTGCCTTCTGTATCTGAATCTTCTTTCTAAATAATTCTACTTGGTGTGCTACGTTGTCTATATAAACAGCCTTGTTCATGTGTCGTAGCCCCACCACTTCTGCTAACTTGTTCTTAACTGGGGTAGGGAGACCTTGTTGAATCTTTTCCCTGATTATGGCTTTTTCTAACGGGTTATCTTCGGCATCCTTCCCTGTCACACTTCTCCATTGAGAGTGCACACGGGCTACATAACCTCTGGGATTCTCATCTTCTCCCAGTGGCATCACAATGATATTGTCTGGGTGAATGTGAGTAGGGTATGTCTCTCTGATTGCCTTCCACAGCCTGCCTCTGTTTGCTGCGAAGAGCTCTGGGTCATAAACTGATGTACCGATATATTTATGAAGTCCTGCCTTCGTCAATATTTCCTGCATGGTGTCCAATCCTGTAATAAAGGCTAAGAGTCTTTTCAGGTCTCCCATCGCGGCCTGCGTCCCTGTCAGTCTCACGTCCATCTCGTTAGTCCAAGGGTGACCCCCATCTTCTAGGACTGGGAGTTTTTCGATCACTTCAGACAGATCTGTATGACCCCAAGGACGATATTCTATCTTGTTATCTCGAAACAGCACCGGGAAGATCCCCTGAATTTCCTCTTCCTCCGATGCCTTCCCTCTTGGTCTAAGGCCATAATTGCTTACTAGTGGCTCCGTTCTTTCGTCCCACCTTGGTGTCGCTGTAGACCTTGGGAGGTTCGGCTGGGATGTATGATGTGATGACACTTGACGATATTCTCTTGAGAGGTTCGGCTGGGATGTATGAAATGATGTCACTTGAGCTATCTGTTCTTCCAGTTCCTCTATCTGTCGTATACAACTTTCCTCCTCTCTTAGGCTTCTCTGGAGTTTTCTTGCCCTCTTTCTTAACTCCTCCTTATCCTTTTTCACCCTTTCTTCCTCCTCTTCCTCCGACATCCTCTTCTTTTGCTTTAAGCTCTCTTTCTTCTTCTCTATCTTCAGAGACTCCTGCTCATCTTCAGAACCACTTTCTTCTTTTCCCTTTTTATAGCGTCTTGTCCTTCCCTGTTTTTCGGCCCTGGCTATTAGTTTTCTGATCTGAGCACTGTAACCTCCCTGTGCATTGCTGTCAGCACCGGAACATTCGCCTTCACCTCCACTGCCATCTTCACTGTCATCTGTCTTGTTCTCTGGTTCGAAATCCACGGTCACTTTCGCTCTTCCCCTCTCTAGTACATTATCACCCCCATCTTTGATAGTGAAGGCTCCGTTCGTACTTAGGACGGGGACCTGAGGGTAGATCCGCTGAGAATTGTCCTCCAGTATCTTGGCATAGGGAGGAGGACTGGAGATTGGAGCTGTGTGTGAGAATGGAATGTTCACTTTCTCTTCCATTGCTTTGGCCAATTCATCTCTTTTTTCTGGATCCATGTGAGCTGTTTTCTCATTCCAAGCTAATGCTACTTTCTGCCCCTCTACCTTGAAGAGGTCTAAAATAGCTAACTCTAACCTGCGTTTCTCTGATCTAATCTTTCCTTTTTGATGCGCCTTATGTGCATTGATAAGTATCTCCAATGTTGCAATTAATTGTAAGTCAAAGGTGCCCTCTTCTGGCCATGGTTGTTCAATGTCTGCCCAACGAATATTCCATTTCGTTGACATTTTGCTAATCTCCTTAACAAGAGGATTCATTTTTTCCACTATAGCCACAGGGGATGAATTTGCTAATATTCCCTTGTCTGTATTAACAGCCCTCACAATGTTACTGGGTTTGGCTCCCATGTCTGAAATATTTATACTGCTTAATATGCTGAAAATATGCTATAAGGTGTACTTTTCTTACAACCCACCTTCTGTTGCCGTATCTGCTAAACAGATGCTAGTCCAACTTTTAACTGCGTCAACTGTCTACACAGAACATTACAATTCAGAACAACGGATTGTTTCAGTGGTATTGTGTATTATTGACTTAAATGTAATCTATGTGTGTGTGTTTTAATTTAAATTTAATTAAAATTTTAATTCAATTCTATTTAAATTATTTAAATAATCATAACTAATCAATCACTAACAATCAATTATCACTATTAATTAATATTAATTAATTATTAATAATCATAACTAAATAATCATTCAATTCAAATTTAAATTCAATTCAATTTCAATTCAATTCAATCCAAATTTAGTTTAGTTTTAATCTAAATGTTTTTCCCTTATTGTGTATGAATGTGTATCACTTAATTGCTCAGTCAATACTAATTATAGTTCAGGTCAACTTTAATTATTAAACTACAAAGGCTGTTCAACACAATTTATCAAATTACAAAGGCAGGTCACGCTTTCTGATTCACAAAACCCTTGATTGCTCAATCCTCAGATATAAACTGTTCTGCTCTTCTTTAATCAAAAGCTGTGAAAAAGAACTTAACTTGAAATAAAAAGATGTAAAATACGAATAGTGACAACAACCTGTAAAGAAATCGATTTATTTTGGAAGGAATAAAATGATTAATTATTAATTACAATCTGTAAAGAAATCGACTTGTTATTTGAAAGGAATGCATAATTAATTAGACTTAGTCATTAACACTTCATTGATGTAATCCTGTGAAAGAAAACGTTACCATTGGACTATTACAATCTGTCCACTAGATGGCAGCAAGTTCCTTCCCCAGACCTGTCAATGAAATTTCTCCAAACCACTCTATCCCACTGGTCAATTCACTTTCCTTATCTTTTAGAATACGACACAACCCATGCGAAATGAATCCAATTTTATCTGCAAGAAATAAGTAATGTAATTCAGGTTCCTTTCTAAAGGAATGCTTATTATTCACCAAACCAATCTCATTCTAACATTTTCTAATGCCTTTTTTCCACAGCCTCTGTACTTGAACGCCTTGAGCGCTTGCAGACATAAGGCTCGACGGCACTAAAGTAATTAGCTGACAATGGTCCTCTTGTCTTCTCACAAACACGGACTATGCTCTTTCAAACTAGGAATTCAGATTCCTTTACACTCATAACAATCCTGTTATACCACACACACGATAAAGTATCGTACAATTACAATAACACAATTATCAGACTCTCTTCTGATTTATCACAAGATATCAATATTGCCGACCCATTAACAAAACGTCTTCCGTTAATTTCCTGTCGACAAGCCTACACTTTTCATATAGACACTTACTAAAGTTCGTCTTCCTTTAGTACTCTACTGACAGCGCATTCGCAAAACGCGCACTGAAGCAATTCATCCTTTGCTCCACAATACACACGATACGTCTACAATATCGTACAATTACACATTTATGTACAATTACAGATTTCTAAATCCGGCTCTTTAAATTCAATCCAATTGTAATTATCTTATATTTCTAACAGATACTCAACACAAATCTAAATTCTTTTGTTTACAGCTTTAAGACCATTTAATTACATCAAAGCTGGAAGTCTGACAGAGAGAGAGAGGGACAGTTAGAGAGAGAGAGAAAGAGAGCAGAGAAGGGGGGAGCAGAGAAAGGGGGGGGAAGCAGAAGTCAATGGGTCACAGGCACAGAGGGAGAGACAGAGAAAGGGCAGAGAGAGGGGGAGCAGAGAAAGGGGGGGAATTGGCTACTTACCTCCAGGCGCTGAGAGAAGAAGTTGAAGAGATGCAAAAATTGACGGTCACTATAATTACTTTAAGCTATATATATTTACTCGTGGGCTAGTCTCGCCATTATTTCGTATATATTGGTATCTGTTACTACTAAAAATGAAGAAGAATTCTTGAGCAAATTTAAGACTTGTTTATTCAAAAAAAAGCAGGTTACACAGCATGGCCCCTCAATGGAGCTGATGGTCCGAATCGGTCACAGGATGGATGTGAAGAAAAATAAAGAGGCCGAGTCCATTCTGCGTAGAGGGCTTTATACCCTGTCACTATTATTTCGCTGAGCCAACTAAACAGAGTCCACGTCACTTTAATTTGGTAGTAGGTGAGGCCATTCTCCGTCCTGCAAATAGGATGTCATTGTCTTATTATAATGCAACTCACCCTATGGTCTAATACAATTCCAATGTAACCTATGTTATGGCCGTCTTGCTGACTCGGACCCCAATGCAATTATCCTCCCATGATGACATTCCATCCTCTGCACATGCATTGTCAAAAGGCCACCGTGTGTCTTTCCCTATCTCTCCTAACAGAAACAACACAAACGGACGGTTATCTAGTGAATAGGGGAACGAATCAGATAAATGACAAATATGTTTCTGCCCTCAAGCAAGCCCTGGATGAGTAAAGAGGGAGTCAAACAGAGTCTCCCACTGTGTTGCTTTCACTACGTGGCCGTTGGGTTGCCATGGCTACGTCATATGAAAATACACTACACAAGCCTGCAAACTGTGACACTTTAAAAAAATGTGAAAAAATACTTTCTTGTGCAATATGACAACCCTAGTTGACTATCTGTGCAGTATAGTACAGCGGATTGTGTACATAGCCTCTATTGATGTAAACCAGCTCCTTATCTTCTTGTGATTTTATGCATCTATGCTTTTTCCAAAATGTGTTTCTTTTTCCTTTCTTAAACACCAGGGGAGCCTCCCCTCCTAAATTTCGTTGTTTGGTACCTGTACTGTAACAATGACAAATAAAGTCTATCTATCTAGAGCTCTCAGGTCTTCTGACGCTGGTTTTCTCTGTGTACCACATGTACATGTACTGAGGATAGCCAGCTCAACACGTGCTGCAAGCTACGCTACCTGTTCCCGTGCTGCAAGCCACGCTACCTGTTCCCGTGCTGCAAGCTACGCTACCTGTTCCCGTGCTGCAAGCATGTAACCAAGCGCGTAACCAAGCGCTCTCTGAAGAAATTTGAGCTGGGGGCCTTTCTCCACGATGTTGCAGCAGAAAACTGGGACCGAATTAATTCAGTCTCCACTGTGGATGACGCCTGGTCCTATTTTAAGATAACTTTTAATCAGATCATCAACAAACACGCCCCACTCATAAAATCACGGATAAAGGATCGCTTCAGACCCTGGTTTTCCCATGACTTGGCTGAGTTGATCCGCCAGAAGGGAGCATGCCTATATACCCCGGGTCCTATGTTCCCCGGGTTCTATGTTCCCCACTTCCGAAAAAGGGTTCTATGTTCCCCGCTTCCGAAAAAGGGTTCTATGTTCCCCGCTTCCGAAAAAGGGTCCTATGTTCCCCGCCTGCCGTTGTGTCAAGCGACCCCAGGTGTCGTTATGTAGTACTGCATGAGAGTTTTTTTTTTTTTTAAACAACATACACAGGATTCTTAATAGGACTGGTTGTTAAAATCCCTAAATATTCAGCACAACAATTGAGTGGAGTTGGAGATGTCCTCTTGGGTGGAGTGGAATTTGGCAATGATCACGTGGTGCCACCAGTACGACACATCTTCAGTTGTGGTCCCCGACCTCATTGGGTGTTTCGGCCAGTTATCACAAGACACCCTCTGCCGAGGTTGGCCCACCACAGGCTGATCAGGCCTGGGTGTGTGTCGCACGGTGGCACCACATGGTCATTTGGGAGCCCATGTTGGGTCCCTACGTTTCAGCCACAGCCAGTGACTGCTCCGTTCTGCTGCAGTGGACAGTTCTCTGATTGCCTTCCGTTGGGCCTGTCCTCTGATCCCTACTGCCCTCAGGAGCCTTGTGGTGGAGCTGGCTACAAAGCCTCTGCAGCCCACCTCCACTGGCCACACCTTCACGTTCCAGCCCCGCCCCTCTGCTTCGACTGCTAAGTTGGCATACCGCAGCCTCTTCCGTTCGAATGCCTCATCGATGGCCTCCTCCCATGGGACCGTCAGTTCTACGATGAAGACACGCCGGCAGGACTTGGACCAGAGGACTAGGTCTGGGCGCAGGTTGGTCACTGCAATTTCGGGTGGGAAGGTGAGCCTCTGGCTGAGGTCTACCCGCATTTCCCAATCCCGGGCTGCGTTCAGTGGGCCTGAGTCTGGAGGTGATGGCTTGGTCCGCTGTTTTTCCCTTCCCGGATGAAGGTTGTTTTCTGTGGAAAGGTAGTCTGGGCATTTAGAGGCATGGCGTTGGTGGTTACCCTCTTGTGCTCAAGTTCGGCAGCCAAGCACTTTAGCACTTGGTTGTGGCGCCAGGTGTATCTTCCTTGAGTTAGACTGGTCTTGCAACCCACCAAGATGTGTTTGAGGGTTGCTGGGGCTGCACACTGGAGACAGGCTGGGTCCTCTCCATACCAGAGATGTAGGTTGGTAGGAGAGGGCAGGACATCATATGTGGCTCTGATGATGAAACTTAGCCTATTAGACTCCATGCTCCACAGCTCGTTCCACGTGATTTTCCTCCTCTCCACGCTCTCCCACTTCATCCAGCGGCCTTGCTGGGCTTGGGAGACTGCCTTGGCGCACCTGGCTGCTTCCTCCTGGTGGCGCACCTCCTCAACCACCATCTTCCGCCGTTCGGTTGGAGTAGCCTTTTGCCATGTGGGTGTTGTTGTTTCTAAGCCAAGGCCCCCTCTGCCATGTTGGACATGCCCCACTATATCCCGGTGTCTGAGGGCGGTCTTTGCCACCGCAACTGCTGCAGATGGCTTCCATTTCCTCCCCGTTGCTAGGATTGGAGCAGCACCTCTGACGAATGGATCCCGGGATTCTGTGAGAGTCATTTCCAGCCTTGATTTGGCACATTTGTACTCCTCCACCAGGCTTGAGATTGGTAGGGAGAGGGCTCCGTTGCCATACAGGCCTATGCTGCTAAGGCCTCTCGGCAGTCCAAGCCACTTCCTCACTTGTGCATTCACCAGTCTCTCCAGCCGGTTGGCATGGGATAGTGTGACCTCGTAGATGGAAATTGGCCACATGAGACGGGGCAGCAGTCCAAACTGAAACCACCACAGCTTCAGCTTCCCAGGGAGAGCAGTGTTGTTGATCTGCTTGAGGCCACTGATTGTATCCTGCTTGAGTTGTTCCACCTGCTTCGAGTCTTTGAGTTCTGCGCTATACCAGCGGCCAAGGCTTTTGATAGGCTTCTCCAGAACTGTTGGTATTGGCTCGTTGTTGACGTGGAACCTCTCATTGGCGAGCTTGCCTTTGACAATGGAGATACTGCGGGACTTACTGGGTTTAATCTCCATTCGTGCCCATTTGATGTTTCCCTGGAGTTTATCCAGCAGGCGTTTGGTGCATGCGTTTGTTGTTGTTATTGTCGTCATGTCATCCATGTACGCCCTGATTGGAGGAAGACGCAGCCCGCTCTTCAACCGTTCCCCTCCAACAACCCATCGGGATGCTCGAATACATAAATACATAATCATACTTTTTTTTTTTTTTTTTTTAAACAACATACACAAATACACAAATACATACACAAATACATAATCATATGTATCAATGTCAATCATATGTATCAATGTCAATCATATGTGTCAATGTCAATATCGATATCAATGTCCTGAGGTTGATACACTAATGTATGCTGACGACACTGTACTATTTGTGACAACTGCCAATGAAAAGGGCTACCTGTAGGCGAAATCATTTTTCTGTTTTTTAAACTACAGATTGTAAGCTTTCAAATGATGCATCATACATTGAAATTGGAAACAAATTGAAGACAACATGAGTATTTGAAAGTTGCTACACCTGAAATCACTAAGCAGAGAAAATGCCTTTCGAAGATAATGTTTTTTCTCACCTTCACACAGCCAGGTAATGGCGGTAACAATGTCTGGTTAACCCCACCCCCAACCACTCAGCTGTCAATATGTCAGTGTTACTCACTGGGTCAGACAGCTACAGCTAACATTATTACCTAGCAAGGTATTACCTAAGCTAATTAGCCAGCTTATCATTATGGAGGCTTTATGGTTGTTGTAACTATTATTCTTTTAATGAAACAAAAAAGTCTTGAATCAGAATCTGAATTTATTTTACAGTACACAATAATACATATCTTTGGCTGTGGTTCTTCAACATTAGCTTTGCAGCAAGGTACATAATCACAACAATACCATCATCACAATAATCACAAGTAAATAATGAATGAATGAATGAATGAATGGTCTTTATTGTCATTGATATAGTACAGGTACCAAACAACGAAATTTGGGAGGGGGGGCTCCCCTGGTGCTTGGAGAAAAAAAAACTAAAAACAAGAAGGGAAAGGAGCTGGTTTACATAAATAAAGGCTATATACACTATCCGCTATACTATACTATACAATAAAACACTGTGCTGTACTCTATGCTATGCTATACATATCCTAACATTTCCTATTCTCTGAACCTTATGTACCCTAGGGTTGTCATATTGCACATAGTGTTATTGCACATTCATTTAAAGTGTCGCAGTTTGCAGGTTTGAAATGTACACAGTTGTGTTTCAGTATTACACTTGATTACAATCTAATAGCTGCCATCAAATTGTCTAGATTGTCCAGGGCCTAGAACCTAGGTCTTTGCTGTGTTCAGGGCCTGAATGGCCCTGGGGTAGAAGCTGAGCTACTGAGATACTTCTGTCTGGCCAGATCTTGACATCAGTGATTTTCAGCCATAACCACGCCAGGTTCCTTATATCAAAGCTGAAACAGACAAAAATAAACACAGTTAGCTAGCTGTAATAATAATAATAATGCATTTTATTTATAAAAGCACTTTACATATAAAATCTCAGAGTGCTACAACACAGTAAGATAAAGCAAAAAACATTCAATTAAAAGGCTAAAAAAAGGCTCTATTAAAAAGGTGGGTTTTAAGGCCCCGTTTAAAAGCATCCACAGACTGTGGTGCCCTTAGGTGGTCAGGGAGAGCATTCCACAGCCTGGGAGCAGCCCAGCAGAAGGCCCGATCCCCCATGGAGCAGAGCTTGGTCCTGGGGGTCTTGAGGAGGTTGGTGCCAGTAGAACGGAGGGTGCGTGAGGAGGTCTGAGGGGTATGGAGGAGTTCCTTGAGGTAGGGGGGGGCAGTTCCATGTATGAGGTTATCGTACACGGTATCAACAACACAACTTATAAGAACATGTGCTATGCGATTGTTTTAGAAAGTCTTACGCAATACCACACAACTTACTAGCTAATGCTAGTAAGCTAACACGGCTAGCCCAACCTAACTGTACTGTGTTATATTCCGCTAGAGGGCAGTCTCCTCATACTAACTGTACTGTGTTATATTCCGCTAGGGGGCAGTCTCCTCATAATAACTGTACTGTGTTATATTCCGGCCGCTAGAGGGCAGTCTCCTCATACTAACTGTACTGTGTTATATTCCGCTAGGGGGCAGCCTCCTCATACTAACTGTACTGTGTTATATTCCGCTAGGGGGCAGTCTCCTCATACTAACTGTACTGTGTTATATTCCGCTAGAGGGCAGTCTCCTCATACTAACTGTACTGTGTTATATTCCGCTAGGGGGCAGTCTCCTCATACTAACTGTACTGTGTTATATTCCGCTAGGGGGCAGTCTCCTCATACTAACTGTACTGTGTTATATTCCGGCCGCTAGAGGGCAGTCTCCTCATACTAACTGTACTGTGTTATATTCCGCTAGAGGGCAGTCTCCTCATACTAACTGTACTGTGTTATATTCCGCTAGGGGGCAGTCTCCTCATACTAACTGTACTGTGTTATATTCCGCTAGGGGGCAGTCTCCTCATAATAACTGTACTGTGTTATATTCCGCTAGAGGGCAGTCTCCTCATACTAACTGTACTGTGTTATATTCCGCTAGGGGGCAGTCTCCTCATACTAACTGTACTGTGTTATATTCCGCTAGGGGGCAGTCTCCTCATAATAACTGTACTGTGTTATATTCCGCTAGAGGGCAGTCTCCTCATACTAACTGTACTGTGTTATATTCCGCTAGAGGGCAGTCTCCTCATACTAACTGTACTGTGTTATATTCCGCTAGGGGGCAGTCTCCTCATACTAACTGTACTGTGTTATATTCCGCTAGAGGGCAGTCTCCTCATACTAACTGTACTGTGTTATATTCCGCTAGAGGGCAGTCTCCTCATACTAACTGTACTGTGTTATATTCCGGCCGCTAGAGGGCAGCCTCCTCATACTAACTGTACTGTGTTATATTCCGCTAGGGGGCAGTCTCCTCATACTAACTGTACTGTGTTATATTCCGCTAGGGGGCAGTCTCCTCATACTAACTGTACTGTGTTATATTCCGCTAGGGGGCAGTCTCCTCATACTAACTGTACTGTGTTATATTCCGCTAGGGGGCAGTCTCCTCATACTAACTGTACTGTATTATTTTCCGCTAGGGGGCAGTCTCCTCATACTCATATATCTCAGTGAAGGTAGGACTCTTGGTTTGGAGGCGGAATGAGCCGTCAGTGTTGGAGCAAGGGTAAGGCGGACGCATTTGCGAACGCATAAGGCTTGTTGTTAAGAGACGTTGCTAAGGGAAGTGGATGTATTCAATGTACAAAGACGATATGATTCAAAGAAATACATCACATAGAACAAGATATGCCTCTCTGACATGTGTAGAGTCATCATGAGGTCACACAGGTCTCTGTTTCACAAACACTTTATTGATATTGACACAGTCATCATCATCATCATCATCATCATCATCATCATCATCATCATATTAAAATGAAGGACTAAAGGGCTAGTTCAGGCTAGTAGACTAGTGCTGCCACTATGGCGCCTCTGTCAGAATGAGAAGGAGGAGGCAGAAGATGATACAGTTATTGTAATAATTACAACTAAAACACAGAGGCAATACAGTATCTGAACTCAAACACACAACTTGACCAACTCTTACACACATCCACTCTCTCTCCTCAGGGTCAGAGACTCTGGGTCTCAGAGTTCATCACCAGTCTGACTGATAATATAATGATTCATCGGGATTGTTTCACCATCAGTTGCATTTACAGAAATAAAATAAAAAGGTAATAAAAGAATATACAGACAAATGTCATGCTTCTGTTTTGTCAGTCTATTGGACTTTTCCACATATTTCACAATGAGCAAATAACCAACTGGTTGTCATCAACTGCTGCAGACAGGATCTGAGGCCGGAGTATAAACCTACACTGACACAGTCCTGAAGACTTTACAGTCAGAGACTCCATCTCACAGGACCTGTGCTGCTGCCCTCTAGTGGTCAGAGTGGGACTGACACTACACACAGAGGACACATGGCTACGTAATACAGCATCACAGCTCAAATACCCAATGTGACTGACTCTTATGTACATACACTGCTGCCCTCTAGTGGTCAGAGTGGGACTGATGTAACCAGCAGGGCTCAAACTGGGGACCTCTCCCCTGGATGACCCAGGGTGTATGAAGTGTATGAAGCTTGATGTGTGTAAAACTACATCATGACATCATGTTATGATCCATCATGTTTCAGCCTGAGGTGTTCAGTGTGATCTCTTCTGTAAGTAATTACAGAAAAAGTAAATGACATTTCTGTCATGGCTTCCGCATTTTGGCCAACGAGAGAGTCGTAATCATGTGCTACCAAGCGGACCAATCACAGAGCTTACTGTTGCGTAGGCACTGCCGCGTACGCGAATTTGCGAAACCTAGGATGGTAGGGGAAGGCAGGGCAATACCGCTACCTGATTGGTTGGCGAAGCACTCGTGAAGAGCCCCCTCATTGGCTGGCGAGTCTACCATCTCTTTGCTATAAGACTCTTTGCTATAAGCTAGCAATATTGGGCTAACGGCGTGTGAACGGGTTGAAATGCGTGTGTCTCACGCCCAGAGAAGTTAGAAGTCATACGGAAACATGTTTATTGACTGGGCAGCACAGTGTAAACACAGAGTTCAAGTTTAAACAACTCCGTAGCCTACGCCGTCGATTTTACGCAGAAGCATAAACTGGGCTTTAGACTAGTTTACACAGGGTCACTGAGCCATCGTCCCAAACCCTAAACCCAAACCCTGGGTAGAGGGGCTCAGTGAATGTGGAGTGGAATGTGTGCAGGAGGGTCAGTGTGTCAGAGGAGACGCTGTAGAAGGACAGAGTGCCGGCCGGCCAGTCCAGATACACTCCTACTCTCTGGGAGTCAGAGGAGGGGGCAGGTATGTCAGTTAGCTTATCATTGTGCCTGGCAGAGTAACTGTCAGTGATGTCAGGGCAGACCAGACTCCAGGACTTGTCATTGCGTCCCAACACACAGTCATTACCCCCTCCTCTCCTGCTGATTCCTTAAATCAAAGTGGGAGGAGCTTAAGTCAAAGTGGGCGGAGCTTAAGTCAAAGTGGGAGGAGCTTAAATCAAAGTGGGAGGAGCTTAAATCAAAGTGGGAGGAGCTTAAATCAAAGTGGGAGGAGCTTAAATCAAAGTGGGAGGAGCTTAAGTCAAAGTGGGCGGAGCTTGTGTAAAAGTGGGCGGAGCTTAAATCAAAGTGGGAGGAGCTTAAGTCAAAGTGGGCGGAGCTTAAATCAAAGTGGGAGGAGCTTAAGTCAAAGTGGGCGGAGCTTAAATCAAAGTGGGCGGAGCTTAAATCAAAGTGGGAGGAGCTTAAGTCAAAGTGGGCGGAGCTTAAATCAAAGTGGGAGGAGCTTAAGTCAAAGTGGGCGGAGCTTAAGTCAAAGTGGGCGGAGCTTGTGTAAAAGTGGGCGGAGCTTAAATCAAAGTGGGAGGAGCTTAAGTCAAAGTGGGCGGAGCTTAAGTCAAAGTGGGCGGAGCTTAAGTCAAAGTGGGCGGAGCTTGTGTCAAAGTGGGCGGAGCTTAAGTCAAAGTGGGCGGAGCTTGTGTCAAAGTGGGCGGAGTTTAAATCAAAGTGGGAGGAGCTTAAATCAAAGTGGGAGGAGCTTAAGTCAAAGTGGGCGGAGCTTAAGTCAAAGTGGGAGGAGCTTAAGTCAAAGTGGGCGGAGCTTAAGTCAAAGTGGGCGGAGCTTGTGTAAAAGTGGGCGGAGCTTAAATCAAAGTGGGAGGAGCTTAAGTCAAAGTGGGCGGAGCTTAAATCAAAGTGGGAGGAGCTTAAGTCAAAGTGGGCGGAGCTTAAGTCAAAGTGGGCGGAGCTTAAATCAAAGTGGGAGGAGCTTAAATCAAAGTGGGAGGAGCTTAAGTCAAAGTGGGCGGAGCTTAAGTCAAAGTGGGCGGAGCTTGTGTAAAAGTGGGCGGAGCTTAAATCAAAGTGGGAGGAGCTTAAGTCAAAGTGGGCGGAGCTTAAATCAAAGTGGGAGGAGCTTAAGTCAAAGTGGGCGGAGCTTAAGTCAAAGTGGGCGGAGCTTAAATCAAAGTGGGAGGAGCTTAAATCAAAGTGGGAGGAGCTTAAGTCAAAGTGGGCTGAGCTTAAGTCAAAGTGGGCGGAGCTTGTGTAAAAGTGGGCGGAGCTTAAATCAAAGTGGGAGGAGCTTAAATCAAAGTGGGAGGAGCTTAAGTCAAAGTGGGCGGAGCTTAAGTCAAAGTGGGCGGAGCTTAAATCAAAGTGGGCGGAGCTTAAATCAAAGTGGGAGGAGCTTAAATCAAAGTGGGAGGAGCTTAAGTCAAAGTGGGCGGAGCTTAAATCAAAGTGGGAGGAGCTTAAGTCAAAGTGGGCGGAGCTTGTGTAAAAGTGGGCGGAGCTTAAATCAAAGTGGGAGGAGCTTAAGTCAAAGTGGGCGGAGCTTAAATCAAAGTGGGAGGAGCTTAAGTCAAAGTGGGCGGAGCTTAAATCAAAGTGGGCGGAGCTTAAATCAAAGTGGGAGGAGCTTAAGTCAAAGTGGGCGGAGCTTAAATCAAAGTGGGAGGAGCTTAAGTCAAAGTGGGCGGAGCTTAAGTCAAAGTGGGCGGAGCTTGTGTAAAAGTGGGCGGAGCTTAAATCAAAGTGGGAGGAGCTTAAGTCAAAGTGGGCGGAGCTTAAATCAAAGTGGGAGGAGCTTAAGTCAAAGTGGGCGGAGCTTAAGTCAAAGTGGGCGGAGCTTAAGTCAAAGTGGGCGGAGCTTAAGTCAAAGTGGGCGGAGCTTAAGTCAAAGTGGGCGGAGCTTGTGTCAAAGTGGGCGGAGCTTGTGTCAAAGTGGGCGGAGCTTGTGTCAAAGTGGGCGGAGCTTGTGTCAAAGTGGGCGGAGCTTGTGTCAAAGTGGGCGGAGCTTGTGTCAAAGTGGGCGGAGCTTGTGTCAAAGTGGGCGGAGCTTGTGTCAAAGTGGGCGGAGCTTAAGTCAAAGTGGGCGGAGCTTAAGTCAAAGTGGGAGGAGCTTAAGTCAAAGTGGGCGGAGCTTGTGTCAAAGTGGGCGGAACTTGTGTCAAAGTGGGCGGAGCTTGTGTCAAAGTGGGCGGAGCTTGTGTCAAAGTGGGCGGAGCTTGTGTCAAAGTGGGCGGAGCTTAAGTCAAAGTGGGCG
Organism: Nansenia antarctica; assembly: GCF_963989245.1. Lineage (NCBI taxonomy): Eukaryota > Metazoa > Chordata > Actinopteri > Argentiniformes > Microstomatidae > Nansenia > Nansenia antarctica. The sequence continues at coordinate 447,496 of NC_137688.1, read as the reverse complement.
GATCTTGTGTAAAAGTGGGCGGAGCTTAAATCAAAGTGGGAGGAGCTTAAATCAAAGTGGGAGGCGCTTAAGTCAAAGTGGGCGGAGCTTAAGTCAAAGTGGGCGGAGCTTAAATCAAAGTGGGCGGAGCTTGTGTAAAAGTGGGCGGAGCTTAAATCAAAGTGGGAGGAGCTTAAGTCAAAGTGGACGGAGCTTGTGTAAAAGTGGGCGGAGCTTAAATCAAAGTGGGAGGAGCTTAAGTCAAAGTGGGCGGAGCTTAAATCAAAGTGGGAGGAGCTTAAGTCAAAGTGGGCGGAGCTTAAATCAAAGTGGGCGGAGCTTAAATCAAAGTGGGAGGAGCTTAAGTCAAAGTGGGCGGAGCTTAAATCAAAGTGGGAGGAGCTTAAGTCAAAGTGGGCGGAGCTTAAGTCAAAGTGGGCGGAGCTTGTGTCAAAGTGGGCGGAGCTTGTGTCAAAGTGGGCGGAGCTTGTGTCAAAGTGGGCGGAGCTTGTGTCAAAGTGGGCGGAGCTTGTGTCAAAGTGGGCGGAGCTTAAGTCAAAGTGGGCGGAGCTTGTGTCAAAGTGGGCGGAGCTTAAGTCAAAGTGGGCGGAGCTTGTGTCAAAGTGGGCGGAGCTTAAGTCAAAGTGACGACATCATGCGACATCATGACATCATGTTATGATCCAACATCTTTGAGCCTTAGGTGTTCAGTGTGATCTCCCTTAGACTAGTTTACACAGGGTCACTGAAGAGCCACGGTGCCAAACCACAAACCCTGGGTAGAGGGGCTCAGTGAATGTGGAGTGGAATGTGTGCAGGAGGGTCAGTGTGTCAGAGGAGACGCTGTAGAAGGACAGAGTGCCGGCCGGCCAGTCCAGATACACTCCTACTCTGTGGGAGCCAGAGGAGGGGGCAGGTATGGCAGTTGTCTTACTATTGTGACAGGCAGAGTAACTGTCAGAGGTGTCAGAGCAGAACAGACTCCAGGACTTGTCATTGGCTCCCAACACACAGTCATCACCCCATCCTCTCCTGCTGATTCCTTTATATGTCACTGCTATATCAGCCCCTCCCCTCTCTACCTCCCAGTAGCAGCGGCCAGTCAGACCCTCTCTACACAGCACCTGTGGACAGTGCTTAAACCTCTCTGGGTGATCAGGATACGGCTCCTCTCTCCCCCGTGTCGCCTTCCTGTTCTCCTCAGACAGAGAGAGGCGTCTGTTCGCTGTGTTTGGGTCCAGTGTGAGCTCACAGGCATGAGAGGGACAAAATAATCATCAAGTCAATACAACTGGATAAATTACAATATTCACAATGAGATCTTGTCAAGAGTTTGAGTTCATTGAGAGCTTGTCAACAGTGGCACGCGACAGCTTAAACAGTGGCACGCGACAGCTTAAACAGTGGCACGCGACAGCTTAAAGACGCAAGCAATAAGTGCGAGAATGGGAGAATGTTTTTATTTTTTTTATGTTGTCCGCGTTCGTAAATTCGCGCACACTGGGTTCAACCTCACAATGAGACCAAGTCATTTGATTGGACTAGAGGCGGTCTCAGGGACGCTCCGGTAACATTAGTGTGTGTGTAAGTGTGTCTCTGCGGGTGTGTGTGTGTGTGTGTGTGTGTGTGTGTGTGTGTGTGTGTGTGTGTGTGTGTCTCTGTGTGTGTGTGTGTGTGTGTGTGTGTGTGTGTGTGTGTGTGTGTGTGTGTGTGTGAGTGTGTCTCTGCGGGTGTGTGTGTGAGTGTGTCTCCGCGGGTGTGTGTGTGAGACTGTGAGTGTGTCACTGGGGTGTGTGTGTGAGAGGGAGAAACACGGTGGCTGGCGTGGGGAACAGAACAGTCTTTTGGCGCCATACGTTGTTGTGAATTAATATTGACGTGTAAAAGTCTGGGGCGCGAATATAAGACGATGAAACTTTTTCAGACTTTTTTCCGGGGAGAAAACCCCGTCTTATATTCGGGTAAATACGGTTATTCACATTTACTAATATTGTAGATTTACTGTTACATATGATATGAATACAACACTTGTGCTCTGTTTGAACTCTGGTGTTACTGATTCTTGAGTAATATCACAGTCCTGGGGCCTCATTTTTTTTAAAAAGTACTCGAACGTCATCATTGATTAAATGACATAAAGTATGGAAAGAGGGGATGGCCGTTTTAGAAGGGGGACGATTTTGACTGTTTTTATTTCTGGGGGGATGCCATCCCCCCTCAACTCAAGTGCTGCTTATACTGTCATTCTTATTCTTATCAGGTGGTCTTATTCTTATATGGCTGCTCACTCCCTTTGTGAACTCCCAGACACCGGAGAAACTCCAGTATAATTGAGCGCGTGGCCGGGCAAGGTCCGTTGTGGTTGATTGATTGATTGATTGAAAACTTTATTAGAATGTTTGCAGAAGTAGGTACATGAAAGTACATATTACATACAAGGTCAAACTAAGAGGATAAAAACCCAAGAAAGCCACTGGCTTATTTCAATTGGGGTCCTTGATGTGGAACGCACTAGGCATGTTGAAGGGGAGATAGACAGCTCCGGCGTGATATAAAGGAAGACTGAAATACAATCATAAACATCAGTTCCCTTTAAATCTTGAATTCAACTCATTTCCTCGGCTGATAACAACATTGTTAATTTTATTACGAGCCACTTGTATGAATGACAGTAGGCAGTGCGGCTCACATGCCTGTAATAACTCTGCATAACCAGTAGGTAATGTGCGTACGCAAGGTCAATACCCGACGTAGAGCTATGATCGTTTCAGTTGGTCAAGTTGTGTGTTTGAGTTCAGATACTGTATTGCCTCTGTGTTTTAGTTGTAATTATTACAATAACTGTATCATCTTCTGCCTCCTCCTTCTCATTCTGACAGAGGCGCCATAGTGGCAGCACTAGTCTACTAGCCTGAACTAGCCCTATAGTCAAGTTCCTTCATTTTAATATTATGATGATGATGATGATGATGATGATGATGATGACTGTGTCAATATCAATAAAGTGTTTGTGAAACAGAGACCTGTGTGACCTCATGATGACTCTACACATGTCAGAGAGGCATATCTTGTTCTATGTGATGTAGAATACCCGACGTAGAGCTATGATCGTTTCCACGGTCAAATCGACTCATGTTGGAATTGTATAAATCTCTACTTTGACTTGGTTTTCTACGTACGACACGGGTACGATCAAAATTTGATCTAAGTACTTTCTATAAATGAGGCCCCTGTTCTCTACAGCTCTACACTGTACAACACACGCTGCCTCAGGAAGGCCTCCAAGATCTCCAGAGACCCATCCCACCCTGGGTACGAACACTTTGCTCGGCTGCCCTCGGACAGGCGGTTCAGGACCATGTTCGCAAGGACAAACAGACTGAAGCTCAGCTTCTACCCCAGGGCCATTCAGGCCCTGAACACAGCAAAGACCTAGGTTCTAGGCCCTGGACAATCTAGACAATTTGATGGCAGCTACTAGATTGAAATCAAGTGCAATACTGAAACACAACTGTGAACATTTCAAACCTGCAAACTGCGACACTTTAAATGAATGTGCAATAACACTATGTGCAATATGACAACCCTCGGGTACATAAGGTTCAGAGATAGGAAATGTTAGAATAGGTATAGCATAGCATAGAGTACAGCACAGTGTTTTATTTGTATAGTATAGTATAGCGGATAGTGTACATAGCCTTTATTTATGTAAACCAGCTCTTTTCCCTTCTTGTTTTTTGTTTTTCTTTCCTAGCACCAGGGGAGCCCCCCCCCCAAATTTCGTTGTTTGGTACCTGTACTATATCAATGACAATAAAGACCATTCATTCATTCATTCATTCATTCGTTCATACAGCGTTGGTGACTTACATTTGATCAGCCCAGGCTTGAACCAGCACCCTCCACCAGGGTCCACACTATATCAACCACAGAAGAACATACAGTGGTTGGATGACACACTCACAATCATGTGGGAAATAGATACTGTGCATTAATCTCATTGATGCGTCCAGCCACATATTCAGCCTTTACCTGAGTGTCTGTAGTTTACAGAGTGGATCTTTCTGTACATCAGAGAGCAGCGCCAGTCCTGAGTCTCCTGGGTGATTGTAGCTGAGGTCCAGCTCTCTCAGGTGGGAGGGGTTAGACCTCAGAGCTGAAGCCAGAGAAGCACAGCCTTCCTCTGCAACTCCACAGAATGACAACCTGGGGAAATAGTGTCACTCCATCTGATATCAAGGATCTGATTGTTCCTCTCTAATGTACATCTTTACAGCTTTAAATCCTCAAGCAGCAGTTGAAAGGCTAGACACATTGTATTTAAGTGAAGAACAACTAGTGCATCATAATGACCCAGAATACTCATGCTTCTACACCCCAAAAGACCTCACCTCAGTGTCTGTAGTTGACAGTGTGGACTCCCCAGTCCAGCAGCGAGCAGTTTCACCCCCCCGTCACGTAGATCATTATGACTGAGGTCCAGCTCTCTCAGGTGGCAGGAGTCTGAGCTGAGAGCTGAGGCCAACGCTTCACAGCACCTCTCTGTGAGGTCACATCCGTTCAGCCTGAATGAGCAATAAATACAAGTCATTTTGATTCAGAGAAAAAATATGTGATGTGTTCCATCATTTCCAGTTGCATGTCACCACATGTCATATAACATTTAGTTTTTCACACCAAGTACTGTTTGTTAGGGTTTGTTATGAAGAGGATTTTTTGTTGTATTTTTCATCAAGCAGCCTACTCACTAATTACTATTCTACAATGCATTTTCAAAACCCTGAAATCGTCCTAATTTACGTTTAATTAGAGTAATTCTGTCCATCTACTTACAGTGCCGTCTTAGAGGCTGTGAGCACTGGCAGCAGCCTCAGAAGACCCTCCTCTGATCTGGAGTATTTCTTCAGGTCAAACACATCCAGCTCCTCTTCTGAGGTCAGCAACACAAAGACCAGAGCTGACCACTGTGCAGGTGAAAGTGAGGCTTCTGAGAGACGTCCTGAGCTCAGGTAGCTTTGGATCTCCTCCACTAGAGAATGGTCATTCATCTCATTCAGACAGTGGAACAGATTGATGCACCTCTCTGGAGAGGGATTCTCCCTGATCTTCTTCTTGATGTACTTGACTGTTTCCTCGTTGGTCTGTGAGCTGCTTCCTGTCTGTGTCAGAAGGCCTCGTAGGAGATTCTGATTGGACTCCTGTGAGAGGCCCAGGAGGAAGCGCAGGAACAGGTCCAGGTGTCCGTTCTCACTCTGTAAGGCCATGTCCACTGCACTCTTGTGTAAGTCAACTAGAGGTTTGCGTGTGAGTGATGACCATAGTTTCCTGAATGATGATTTCTGTTTGACCAGTGGATTCTCATGGCTGTTGTTCAATGTGAGGAACACATATAAAGCAGCTAGAAACTCCTGGATGCTCAGATGCACAAAGCTGAACACGTTGTGCAGCCCACACTCCTCTCTGAAGATCTGAGTGCACACTCCCGAGTACACTGAGGCGTCTTTGACATCAATGCCACACTCTCTCAGGTCTTCCTCATAGAAGATCAGATTGCCCTTTTCCAGCTGTTTGAAGGCCAGTTTTCCCAGTGACAGAATGATCTCTTTATCCCAGTGTGGATCTCTGTCATGGTCTCCAAGGTACTTCACATTCCTCTGTTTGGTCTGAAACACCAGGAAGTGTGTGTACATCTGTGTCAGAGTCTTGGGCATCTCTCTTCTCTCTGCTCCACCCAACAGTCTCTCCAGAACATCAGCTGAGAGCCAACAGAACACTGGTATGTGGCACATGATGTGGAGGCTCCTTGATGACTTCATGTGTGTGTTGATTCTGCTGGCCAGGTTCTCATCACTGATTCTCTTCCTGAAGTACTCCTCCTTCTGTGGGTCGTTGAACCCTCGTACCTCTGTCACCCGGTCAACACACTCAGGAGGGATCTGATTGGCTGCTGCAGGTCGGGAGGTTATCCAGAGGAGAGCAGAGGGAAGCAGATTCCCCTTAATGAGGTTTGTCAGCAGCACGTCCACTGAGACTGACTCTGTGATTTTGACTGTTTTTATTTCTGGGGGGATGCCATCCCCCCTCAACTCAAGTGCTGCTTATACTGTCATTCTTATTCTTATCAGGTGGTCTTATTCTTATATGGCTGCTCACTCCCTTTGTGAACTCCCAGACACCGGAGAAACTCCAGTATAATTGAGCGCGTGGCCGGGCAAGGTCCGTTGTGGTTGATTGATTGATTGATTGAAAACTTTATTAGAATGTTTGCAGAAGTAGGTACATGAAAGTACATATTACATACAAGGTCAAACTAAGAGGATAAAACCCCAAGAAAGCCACTGGCTTATTTCAATTGGGATCCTTGATGTGGAACGCACTAGGCATGTTGAAGGGGAGATAGACAGCTCCGGCGTGATATAAAGGAAGACTGAAATACAATCATAAACATCAGTTCCCTTTAAATCTTGAATTCAACTCATTTCCTCGGCTGATAACAACATCGTTAATTTTATTACGAGCCACTTGTATGAATTACAGTAGACAGTGCGGCTCACATGCCTGTAATAACTCTGCATAACCAGTAGGTAATGTGCGTACGCAAGGTCAATACCCGACGTAGAGCTATGATCGTTTCAGTTGGTCAAGTTGTGTGTTTGAGTTCAGATACTGTATTGCCTCTGTGTTTTAGTTGTAATTATTACAATAACTGTATCATCTTCTGCCTCCTCCTTCTCATTCTGACAGAGGCGCCATAGTGGCAGCACTAGTCTACTAGCCTGAACTAGCCCTATAGTCAAGTTCCTTCATTTTAATATTATGATGATGATGATGATGATGATGACTGTGTCAATATCAATAAAGTGTTTGTGAAACAGAGACCTGTGTGACCTCATGATGACTCTACACATGTCAGAGATGCATATCTTGTTCTATGTGATGTAGAATACCCGACGTAGAGCTATGATCGTTTCCACGGTCAAATCGACTCATGTTGGAATTGTATAAATCTCTACTTTGACGTGGTTTTCTACGTACGACACGGGTACGATCAAAATTTGATCTAAGTACTTTCTATAAATGAGGCCCCTGTTCTCTACAGCTCTACACTGTACAACACACGCTGCCTCAGGAAGGCCTCCAAGATCTCCAGAGACCCATCCCACCCTGGGTACGAACACTTTGCTCGGCTGCCCTCGGACAGGCGGTTCAGGACCATGTTCGCAAGGACAAACAGACTGAAGCTCAGCTTCTACCCCAGGGCCATTCAGGCCCTGAACACAGCAAAGACCTAGGTTCTAGGCCCTGGACAATCTAGACAATTTGATTGCAGCTACTAGATTGAAATCAAGTGCAATACTGAAACACAACTGTGAACATTTCAAACCTGCAAACTGCGACACTTTAAATGAATGTGCAATAACACTATGTGCAATATGACAACCCTCGGGTACATAAGGTTCAGAGATAGGAAATGTTAGAATAGGTATAGCATAGCATAGAGTACAGCACAGTGTTTTATTTGTATAGTATAGTATAGCGGATAGTGTACATAGCCTTTATTTATGTAAACCAGCTCTTTTCCCTTCTTGTTTTTTGTTTTTCTTTCCTAGCACCAGGGGAGCCCCCCCCCCAAATTTCGTTGTTTGGTACCTGTACTATATCAATGACAATAAAGACCATTCATTCATTCATTCATTCATTCGTTCATACAGCGTTGGTGACTTACATTTGATCAGCCCAGGTTTGAACCAGCACCCTCCACCAGGGTCCACACTATATCAACCACAGAAGAACATACAGTGGTTGGATGACACACTCACAATCATGTGGGAAATAGATACTGTGCATTAATCTCATTGATGCGTCCAGCCACATATTCAGCCTTTACCTGAGTGTCTGTAGTTTACAGAGTGGATCTTTCTGTACATCAGAGAGCAGCGCCAGTCCTGAGTCTCCTGGGTGATTGTAGCTGAGGTCCAGCTCTCTCAGGTGGGAGGGGTTAGACCTCAGAGCTGAAGCCAGAGAAGCACAGCCTTCCTCTGCAACTCCACAGAATGACAACCTGGGGAAATAGTGTCACTCCATCTGATATCAAGGATCTGATTGTTCCTCTCTAATGTACATCTTTACAGCTTTAAATCCTCAAGCAGCAGTTGAAAGGCTAGACACATTGTATTTAAGTGAAGAACACCTAGTGCATCATAATGACCCAGAATACTCATGCTTCTACACCCCAAAAGACCTCACCTCAGTGTCTGTAGTTGACAGTGTGGACTCCCCAGTCCAGCAGCGAGCAGTTTCACCCCCCCGTCACGTAGATCATTATGACTGAGGTCCAGCTCTCTCAGGTGGCAGGAGTCTGAGCTGAGAGCTGAGGCCAACGCTTCACAGCACCTCTCTGTGAGGTGACATCCGTTCAGCCTGAATGAGCAATAAATACAAGTCATTTTGATTCAGAGAAAAAATATGTGATGTGTTCCATCATTTCCAGTTGCATGTCACCACATGTCATATAACATTTAGTTTTTCACACCAAGTACTGTTTGTTAGGGTTTGTTATGAAGAGGATTTTTTGTTGTATTTTTCATCAAGCAGCCTACTCACTAATTACTATTCTACAATGCATTTTCATAACCCTGAAATCGTCCTAATTTACGTTTAATTAGAGTAATTCTGTCCATCTACTTACAGTGCCGTCTTAGAGGCTGTGAGCACTGGCAGCAGCCTCAGAAGACCCTCCTCTGATCTGGAGTATTTCTTCAGGTCAAACACATCCAGCTCCTCTTCTGAGGTCAGCAACACAAAGACCAGAGCTGACCACTGTGCAGGTGAAAGTGAGGCTTCTGAGAGACTTCCTGAGCTCAGGTAGGTTTGGATCTCCTCCACTAGAGAATGGTCATTCATCTCATTCAGACAGTGGAACAGATTGATGCACCTCTCTGGAGAGGGATTCTCCCTGATCTTCTTCTTGATGTACTTGACTGTTTCCTCGTTGGTCTGTGAGCTGCTTCCTGTCTACAAGGTAGAGTTGTGTTTTAAATATACCATATGAGCTGAGCTCCTAGAGCCAGTTACACAGGAGTGTGGCATTGTGAAGGACAGAGTGTTAATGAACCTGTCTTTGTTTCATTCAGGGGATCCCCATTACCACGGAGGGTTGGGGTGCGCTGGGAGGAGGAGAGTGGGGACCATGTGGCCAGTCCAATATAATATATCTGTATTGTAGCTTTTAGGTTTTTAGTGGCCATCTCCCTCCAGAATCCACTCTCCTCCTCCTCCGTGGGCAAGCCTTCTAGGGAGAGTTGCAACACTGTCTGTTGCTACAGTTACACTACAGTAATGATAAATATGTGCTGAGCTCCTAGAGCTGAAGATGATGTGATTATAAGCTGCTGGACAATAAATGATTGTTGCATTGTGTGTCTTACTCCCATGCTCCCTCCTTGATAGTAGAACCTGAGTTCATTATAGTTACCTGAGGACCTCATGAAACAAACAGGTGACTGCCTCGTCTCACAGTTAGTTCATCACATCCCCATGTTACACCTACCCTTGTTTACTAGTTCCTTGTCTGAAGTTTATTGGACGGTCCATAGACCAGTCACTCTTCATGGACACACAGCTGGGTACAGGTGAGGCTGGTCTCTCCTGCTTGACTCTGTCAAACACAAAGATACCAACATTCTCACATGTTTAACAGAAGATAATGGATGTCGTGTGTTCATATGAGTGTGTGTCTGTGTGTCACAATGTTGACTACAGGGAATAAACATCAAACTAACCTTTGACCAGAAGGAGGAGATCTTTCTCTGAAGTGTATTCCACGATCCATAGACCAGTCACTCTTCATGGACACACAGCTGGGTACAGGTGAGGCTGGTCTCTCCTGCTTGACTCTGTCAAACACAAAGATACCAACATTCTCACATGTCTAACAGAAGATAATGGATGTCGTGTGTTCATATGAGTGTGTGTCTGTGTGTCACAATGTTGACTACAGGGAATAAACATCAAACTAACCTTTGACCAGAAGGAGGAGGTCTTTCTCTGAAGTGTATTGGATGGTCCATAGAGTCATCACTCTTCATGGACACACAGCTGGGTACAGGTGAGGCTGGTCTCTCCTGCTGGACTCTGTCAAAACAACAACATCAGCTTTACTTCTGTAGCCACTGTGTAGATATGAAAAGCCTTTTGGACAGTCATTAAAGGGGCAAGATTCAGATGACTGCATACTGACTGAGGTATGATTAAAAACCCTCGTTGTTTTAGGCCATTGTAACTAGTCTAGAGGTTTGAGTGGCCGGCTAGCAATCAGAAGGTCGCTGGTTTGATCCCCACCTCAGGAGGGAGCTTGCATGTGTCCTTGAGCAAGGCACTTAAGCCCTAATTGCTCCAGGGGTGCTGAATATGGCTGACTCTGTGTCTAGAGCAAAAATACCAAATTCTAACAATTGACTGATAAGTTGATTCCATGGCAATAAATCAGTAAAATAAATAAATAAACAAAGTTAAAACATCCTGGGTCAGATCATTATTTTTTTAAATTACGTTGATGTAGCCAGTCCAGATGAATATATCTGTATTGTAGCTTTTAGGTGTTTAGTGTCCATCTCCCTCCAGGATCCACTCTCCTCCTCCGTGGACAAGCCTTCTAGGGAGAGGTGCAACACTGTCTGTTGCTACAGTACGCATTGAACTACAGTATATCTACATTACTACGTCTAACATTCATCTGGTTATGAATGAAGTATCTATCTATCATCATCATCATCATCATCATCATCTTCATAATAAATGTCCTCCAGAGACTCTTCTCTTACCCCATGGCTTCAACATCCCCAGAGAGACTCATTTTAGAGGCAGTGGTCCCCTCCTCTCTCTCCCCAGAGAGACTCATTTTAGAGGCAGTGGTTCCCTCCTCTCTCTCCCCAGAGAGACTCATTTTAGAGGCAGTGGTCCCCTCCTCTCTCTCCCCAGAGAGACTCATTCTAGAGGCAGTGGTCCCCTCCTCTCTCTCCCCAGAGAGACTGGACCATCACTGTTAATATCATATGATACATTCATAGTTATCTTCCTGGTTAATTATCAACAAGAACCATATACAGTTACACAACTTTTACTGCTCAGTGTCATAGCTCACACAACACAACACAACACAACACAAGTACATATTTCCAGCAGAGCAAACTTTTCCTGGTTAAATATCAACAAGAACCATAAACAGTTATATGATTTTTACTGCTCAGTATCACAGTTCACACACAACAACATTCAGAGTGAACATTTCCATCAGAGTTCATCATGTTAAATATGATAATATGATGCTTTGCTGCCTAACTGATCGATCTGGTAGTTTTAGATTGGTGGTCTGTACTTCTCCACTCTGTCAGTCAGGAGTAAAGACAGTCTGATGGCTGCTGTCTGACAGAGAGGTTAGTCTGAGACTGACCTTCTCTACTGATTGGCACGGAGGACAGATCAGGTGAGTTACCTGTTAATGTGTAACCATGGGAGGGGTGGGGCAAGATATTTATTCTACAAATAAATGATAGCGTGTCTGAACAATTCTGAGGAGGTGTCAGGTTGCAGAAGGCAGGGAAACTGTCAGTAGCTCAGCTCTCTGATGTGATCAAGGCGTAGCCACACCCACCCACAGGTCTACTTCCTTATCACCATCATGTAGCTGGGAGCACCAAGGAACCAGATCATCAAGTAAAACTGGTTTAGCTGAAGAGGCTTGAATGTTATAAGTACAGGAAATGATCAATACAATTACAGAGTTAGATACACATCCCCTCATCCTCTGACCACCAGCTCCAGATCTCTGTCTCTGTGCTGACCCCTGACCCTGACCGTAACCCTGACCCCTGACCCTGACCCCTGACCCTTGACCCTGACCTCTGACCCTGACCGTAACCCTGACCCGTAACCCTGACCCCCCTCCTCCCTCCAGCTTTATTCTCTTATGAACAAGGCACACACACCCACATCTGTAGTTCTACTGGTATATGTAGTCCTAGTGGTATATGTAGTCCTACTGGTATATGTAGTCCTACTGGTATCTGTAGTCCTAGTGGTATATGTAGTCCTACTGGTATATGTAGTCCTACTGGTATATGTAGTCCTACTGGTATATGTAGTCCTACTGGTATATGTAGTCCTACTGGTATATGTAGTCCTACTGGTATATGTAGTCCTACTGGTATATGTAGTCCTACTGGTATATGTAGTCCTACTGGTATATGTAGTCCTACTGGTATATGTAGTCCTAGTATGATCTGTAGTCCTTGTGTTATCGATAGCTCTAGTGCATCAGTAGAGGCAGCTAGTGAACACTTCAGGATGAAGGGTAGAGAATCTGAATCACACAGAGCATCTCTGACCCCTGACCCAGGAAACTCAGTTCCATCAGCCTCAACTATGAGGTTTCTCTGATCGTAGGACAGGGCCCAGTAGGAGATGGGGAGGGGGGGGGGGTTCCTGTTGGTACATGTGTACAGTACTTATCAACCGCAGATCTGATAACAGTAACTATGAGGAAGGTACATTCAAAAGTTCTGGACCATCACTGTTAACATCATGATGCATCATAGTTATAGTACCCTCTCTTCCTGGTTAATTATCAACAAGAACCATATACAGTTACACAACTTTTACTGCTCAGTATCAAACCTCACACCACACAACACTGTTGGCCACTGGGAGCGGCTGTGGCTCAGGAGGTAGAGCCAGCGTCTAATGATCGCAAGGTCGGCAGATCGGCGGTTTGAACCCTGGCTGGCCACATGTCGAGGTGTCCTTGGGCAAGACACTGAACCCCAAATTGCTCCCAATGAGCGGGCCGGCACCTTGCATGGTAGCTTGCCGCCATTGGTGTGTGAATGTGTGTGTGAATGTCTGAATGAGAGGCCGTTGTAAAGAGCTTTGGAATAAGGCGCTATATAAGTCAGTCCATTTACAACACAACACAAGTACATATTTGCAGCAGAGCACTCTCTTCCTGGTTAATTATCAACAAGAACCATAAACAGTCATATGATTTTTACGACTACAGTTCACACACGACAACATTCAAAGCGAACATTTCCATCAGAGTTCAATCATGTTAAATATGATGATTAATCAACAAGAGAGTTTACTCACATTTCTGTTCTTCTGGCTTGGTTGTGGATACAAGTTGGAGCTCATCCCTTAGCTGTTACAGAGGAGAATGTCCATGCTCCATGATCCCCAGTCACCCCTTACAGACTTGATACTCGACTCCTCAGTCTCCAACACCAGCCATCGTCTGCAGAGTAAAGAGGAAACAGAGCTTTGCTGCCTAACTGATCGATCTGGTAGTTTTAGATTGGTGGTCTGTACTTCTCCACTCTGTCTGTCAGTCAGGAGTAAAGACAGTCTGATGGCTGCTGTCTGACAGAGAGGTTAGTCTGAGTCTCAGGTGAGTTACCTGTTAATGTGTGATCATGGGAGGGGTGGGGCTAGAAGATATTTCTTATCCAATGAAATGATGGTGTATCTGAACAATGTTGAGGTAAGGTTATACCGGTATAACCTGACAGAACAGGGCCTTGCTTCTACGTTACATAACAAACATTTTCACATGACTAAATCTAATATGTCTAATCAGGCAACAGCCTCACTAACATTCTCTATCAATGACCAATATCTTATATTATATATTATATTGAAGGAACTGGGAAAAGAGGTCATAGGTCAACTTAAGAGTTAGATGCCCCGCTGCCTCTGAAAGTAAATAAAGGCCTAGAATCTATAATTACCCTCCTACAGTATCTAACTATCTAACTAACTAACTAGTTAACTAACCTTCCTCCTGTGAGGATTTAGTGTATATAATATAATATAATAATAATTTCAATACCAAATGAAGGGCAACTGTTGATGCTGTAGCACTGTGGAACTAGATTACATCCAGATGGAAAGCCTGTGCATGCATGAGGAAATTAACTACCGTAAGTTAAGAACATTCTAGAAATACTGAGTGGAAGAGGAGAAAGTACAAATTGCAGGTATATTCTGACACACTGAGAGAGCATCTTGGTGGAGCCGACGACAAAGTGAATGGAAATGGCAGAGGTGGTCATTATTCTAATGTGACCACTGATAATAACAGTAATCTGAGAGTACCATCTCCTCAACCTGATAGATCCTGCCTCTGCAAAGCCTTGTGAACGGTTCTCCACATCAGGAATAAGCAGTGCACCTCCACGATAAGATAATGACCATCAGGTTTGGTATCAGTCAGTTTGATGATATCCCTGCGGACACAACACGGTTGTAAAGATGACATAATGATGTCATTATGCATGTCTTATAAAGGCATTTATTATTATTATTATTATTATTTATTATTATTATTAATGCATGCATTAAGCATGTCTTATAAAGGCGTATGATGTCATAATGATGCATGTCTTATAAAGGCTTATGATGTCATAATGATGTATGTCTTATAAAGGCTTATGATGTCATAATGATGTATGTCTTATAAAGGCTTATGATGTCATAATGATGCATGTCTTATAAAGGCTTATGATGCCATAATGATGCATGTCTTATAAAGGCTTATGATGTCATAATGATGCATGTCTTATAAAGGTTTATGATGTCATAATGATGCATGTCTTATAAAGGCGTATGATGTCATAATGATGCATGTCTTATAAAGGCTTATGATGTCATAATGATGCATGTCTTATAAAGGCGTATGATGTCATAATGATGCATGTCTTATAAAGGCTTATGATGTCATAATGATGCATGTCTTATAAAGGCTTATGATGTCATAATGATGCATGTCTTATAAAGGCGTATGATGTCATAATGATGCATGTCTTATAAAGGCTTATGATGTCATAATGATGCATGTCTTATAAAGGCGTATGATGTCATAATGATGTATGTCTTATAAAGGCTTATGATGTCATAATGATGCATGTCTTATAAAGGCTTATGATGTCATAATGATGCATGTCTTATAAAAGCTTATGATGTCATAATGATGCATGTCTTATAAAGGCGTATGATGTCATAATGATGCATGTCTTATAAAGGCTTATGATGTCATAATGATGCATGTCTTATAAAGGCTTATGATGTCATAATGATGCATGTCTTATAAAGGCTTATGATGTCATAATGATGCATGTCTTATAAAGGCTTATGATGTCATAATGATGCATGTCTTATAAATGCTTATGATGTCATAATGATGCATGTCTTATAAAGGTTTATGATGTCATAATGATGCATGTCTTATAAAGGCGTATGATGTCATAATGACGCATGTCTTATAAAGGCTTATGATGTCATAATGATGCATGTCTTATAAAGGCTTATGATGTCATAATGATGCATGTCTTATAAAGGCGTATGATGTCATAATGATGCATGTCTTATAAAGGCTTATGATGCCATAATGATGTATGTCTTATAAAGGCGTATGATGTCATAATGATGCATGTCTTATAAAGGCTTATGATGTCATAATGATGCATGTCTTATAAAGGCGTATGATGTCATAATGATGCATGTCTTATAAAGGCGTATGATGTCATAATGATGCATGTCTTATAAAGGCTTATGGTCAGGGGTGCACATAACTGGTGCGCCAGTGCGCATGCGTCGCCAAAATGCATCCTGCGCGGCAGATCAGCCGCATGAACGCGCTCTTGCGCACCAACAGCTGGAAGCGCTGGGAGAGGAATTTACTTCCTCAAAATCCACCTGCTGACTGCTGCATCACTGCAAGCCCCACTAAGTAACTATTTGCCGTCCCCGACGAGTAATCCATCACAACAGTCGACCGACGACGACCACGGCGACTCCCCTCACGAAAACATTCGGAAAGTATCGTAAATCGTACTTTCATTCCGCGTATCGCGTATCGCACGGTTATCACGCCGCGGCGCCACGTAAAAATTCAGTCCCGAACGACTCGTCGCTAAAAGGAAAAACAACACCAAGGGACTTCACGTTTCTTTTCTCTGAAGCTTTCAAACGTTCAGACGTTTGTTTTACAGCTTCATTATCGCACATAGACCCCTGACCCAGGGAATATGGTTGGGAATTCTATTAGAAAAAGAAAAAAAAAGACTTTATTGCACAATCAAAATAATGAGCTATTTAAAGTGATAGCCTACAACATCCTCTACCATGGTTGAAATTGAGGACAGTATTAACAGCAGTCAAGAGAGCAGTGATGAAGATGATTAAGCTTGTAGCATAAATAAATGCTTAGGCTGTAACTTTTTGTTGAAAAGTTGATTTCAGTGTTTACAGAACAGAGCAGTGCTTAAAGAGATGTCAGTTGATTTCATTGTGTTTAAAGGAGTCTGACAGACTTTCATGCTTAAAGAGCAGTCATTTGATTTTGCATTTGTTTATTTTGTTTTGCACACAATCATTTGTTCGTTCATCTTTATTTATGAATAAATGTCGTTTTGCTACTATAAGTTATCCATGTATCCCTTTTTTATCCATCCTGTGGGACGGGTCGTGACTCGCGAGCTCGGGGAGCACCAAGCAGCATCCCTAGGTGCTCCTCTGAGCACTGGCCCCAAAAAGTTATGTGCACCCCTGCTTATGGTGCCATAATGATGCATGTCTTATAAAGGCTTATGATGTCATAATGATGTATGTCTTATAAAGGCTTATGATGTCCTAATGATGTATGTCTTATAAAGGCTTATGATGTCATAATGATGTATGTCTTATAAAGGCTTATGATGCCATAATGATGTATGTCTTATAAAGGCTTATGATGTCATAATGATGCATGTCTTATAAATGCTTATGATGTCATAATGATGCATGTCTTATAAAGGTTTATGATGTCATAATGATGCATGTCTTATAAAGGCGTATGATGTCATAATGATGCATGTCTTATAAAGGCTTATGATGTCATAATGATGCATGTCTTATAAAGGCTTATGATGTCCTAATGATGTATGTCTTATAAAGGCTTATGATGTCATAATGATGTATGTCTTATAAAGGCGTATGATGTCATAATGATGTATGTCTTATAAAGGCTTATGATGTCATAATGATGCATGTCTTATAAAGGCTTATGATGTCATAATGATGCATGTCTTATAAAAGCTTATGATGTCATAATGATGCATGTCTTATAAAGGCGTATGATGTCATAATGATGCATGTCTTATAAAGGCTTATGATGTCATAATGATGCATGTCTTATAAAGGCTTATGATGTCATAATGATGCATGTCTTATAAAGGCTTATGATGTCATAATGATGCATGTCTTATAAAGGCTTATGATGTCATAATGATGCATGTCTTATAAATGCTTATGATGTCATAATGATGCATGTCTTATAAAGGTTTATGATGTCATAATGATGCATGTCTTATAAAGGCGTATGATGTCATAATGACGCATGTCTTATAAAGGCTTATGATGTCATAATGATGCATGTCTTATAAAGGCGTATGATGTCATAATGATGCATGTCTTATAAAGGCTTATGATGTCATAATGATGCATGTCTTATAAAGGCGTATGATGTCATAATGATGCATGTCTTATAAAGGCTTATGATGCCATAATGATGTATGTCTTATAAAGGCGTATGATGTCATAATGATGCATGTCTTATAAAGGCTTATGATGTCATAATGATGCATGTCTTATAAAGGCGTATGATGTCATAATGATGCATGTCTTATAAAGGCGTATAATGTCATAATGATGCATGTCTTATAAAGGCTTATGATGTCATAATGATGTATGTCTTATAAAGGCTTATGATGTCATAATGATGTATGTCTTATAAAGGCTTATGATGCCATAATGATGTATGTCTTATAAAGGGTTATGATGTCATAATGATGCATGTCTTATAAAGGCGTATGATGTCATAATGATGTATGTCTTATAAAGGCTTATGATGCCATAATGATGCATGTCTTATAAAGGTTTATGATGTCATAATGATGCATGTCTTATAAAGGCATATGATGTCATAATGATGCATGTCTTATAAAGGCTTATGATGTCATAATGATGTATGTCTTATAAAGGCTTATGATGTCATAATGATGTATGTCTTATAAAGGCTTATGATGCCATAATGATGTATGTCTTATAAAGGCTTATGATGTCATAATGATGCATGTCTTATAAAGGCGTATGATGTCATAATGATGTATGTCTTATAAAGGCGTATGATGTCATAATGATGTATGTCTTATAAAGGCTTATGATGTCATAATGATGCATGTCTTATAAAGGCTTATGATGTCATAATGATGTATGTCTTATAAAGGCTTATGATGTCATAATGATGTATGTCTTATAAAGGCTTATGATGCCATAATGATGTATGTCTTATAAAGGCTTATGATGTCATAATGATGCATGTCTTATAAAGGCGTATGATGTCATAATGATGTATGTCTTATAAAGGCTTATGATGCCATAATGATGCATGTCTTATAAAGGTTTATGATGTCATAATGATGCATGTCTTATAAAGGTTTATGATGTCATAATGATGCATGTCTTATAAAGGCGTATGATGTCATAATGATGCATGTCTTATAAAGGCTTATGATGTCATAATGATGTATGTCTTATAAAGGCTTATGATGTCATAATGATGTATGTCTTATAAAGGCTTATGATGCCATAATGATGTATGTCTTATAAAGGCTTATGATGTCATAATGATGCATGTCTTATAAAGGCGTATGATGTCATAATGATGTATGTCTTATAAAGGCGTATGATGTCATAATGATGTATGTCTTATAAAGGCTTATGATGTCATAATGATGCATGTCTTATAAAGGCGTATGATGTCATAATGATGCATGTCTTATAAAGGCTTATGATGCCATAATGATGCATGTCTTATAAAGGTTTATTATGTCATAATGATGCATGTCTTATAAAGGCGTATGATGTCATAATGATGCATGTCTTATAAAGGCTTATGATGTCATAATGATGTATGTCTTATAAAGGCTTATGATGTCATAATGATGTATGTCTTATAAAGGCTTATGATGCCATAATGATGTATGTCTTATAAAGGCTTATGATGTCATAATGATGCATGTCTTATAAAGGTGTATGATGTCATAATAATGTATGTCTTATAAAGGCGTATGATGTCATAATGATGCATGTCTTATAAAGGCGTATGATGGTCAGATGTTTTGTTTATCTCTCCAGGAGAACAACAAAAACAATGTTTTAAGAACATCCATACACAACCAGACCCCCTAAGATCTTATCTCTGACATCCTCATAACCCCCATACCAGAGGGAGAGAGAGGGAGAGAGAGGGGGGGGGGAAGGAGAGAGAGAACTGTCTCTTGTTTTTATGAACGATTTAACATTATTTATTAAAAATCCTTGAAATGATTTGAGATCGAAATTGGATCACTTGGAGCAAAAACGAATTGAAGATCACAAAACCAAAATCAATTGGAGCACTTTGAGCTGCAACGTTTGCAGGAAAAGCGCTATACAAACAAAAAGTTATTATTATTATTATCTATTGGATAATTCATGTACATAAATGCACTGCAATACTAACTGATGGACACATCAGGGCGCCAACATCACGGCCAATATAGCATGCCTTCTTACTCGACTGAATTAAAACAATGAAAGGTTTTGACACGCACTCCTCGATATGTAATAATGTGTACATCCCACACAGTTGGTTTTCTAGCCAGCTGGATAGATATCTCACTGAAGTTCCTCTTGTCCACTTTTTAGTTTGGTGGTGGGCAGCAGGAACCATAGCATTCAGTGTTGGAGCAAGGGGGGACGCATTTGCGAGCGCACCAGGCTTGTTGTCAAGAGCCGTTTCTACGGGTGTTGGACATTGGACAACATCAATTTTATTGAATTTTTTTATACAGCTGCTGAAACAATTCGGAGTGTCAGGTGTACCGTGTGTGTGATAGATAGATAGACAGACAGACAGACAGACAGACAGACAGATAGATAGATAGATAGATAGATAGATAGATAGATAGATAGATAGATAGATAGATAGTGTCGTATATTTTTACACATATTAATAGCCTTCTTATATAACGTATATCTTACACATATAACACACAGATATAACGTATATTTTTACACATATTACATACATATTAAATTACATATATTTGAGGCCTACAAGGGCATTTGAGGACAGATGATCGCGGGGAGATTTGAGCAATTGTCGCACATGCGCAGACACACACACACGCACATGCACGCCCCCGAGGGTCTAGGCCAATCAGAGGCCTAGAAGGAAGGATCACGATTGGCCAAGAACATACTGTGATGTGATTGGCTGAGAGACCGCTATAAAACCAGGGAACAAAGAGATCTCAGTCTGCTTCTGTCTTCCTCTGCCCACGACGTGACTGTTTGTGTGTAAACCTGATCCTGTAATCTGAGGACCCGATCTTGTCTTTTTTGAATAAATACTCTTAACTTTGGCCAGGAGTTTTTACCTCATTTTTGATCACCAAACAGAGAAAAGAGACTACAATAGATAGATAGATAGATAGTGCCAGGTGTGTGTGATAGATTCATCCATTGAATAGGAAATAATCATTCTCATGTGCTTCTGGTTTCAAACCAAGCCTCGTGCTGTCGGGATCGCCGCTGTGCGACGCATGCGCACTCACAAATGGTTTCGGCAAGTACGTCACTCACTATTTTATTGTAATTAAACGGTGGGAAAAAAATCAGTGTAGTTGTCTCTCGTTTTTATGAACGAGTTAACTTCAACAATGAATTCATTGGCGGCATTTCAGCTGCGTGCGAGGCAGGCATGCGACGTTTAGCTCGAATTTAGCTCAGGCGCGTTGACTCAAGGGGTCCTACCAGACACGTAACCATGGCGATGACAAAAACCTATTGCATGTTTACACACTGCGTCACTCAGTCTAACTATTTTATTGTAATTAAACGTTTTTATGAACGAGTTAACATTATGTATTAAAAATCCTTGAATGATCTGAGATCCAAACAATCTATTGGATAATTCATGTACAGAAATGCACTGCAGTACTAACTAATGAACGCACGAGGGCGCCATCACGGCCATATAGCATGCCTTCGCACTCGACTGAATTAAAACAATTAAAAGTGTTGACTCGCACTCGTCAATTTTTACAAATGATTTACATAGAGTGCGTGTCAAAACCTGTCATTGTTTTAAAATCAGTCGAGTATCAGATGAGCGCTACGCATGCAGTCAGAAAACCAACTGATATCTCCCTGGAGTTAGTCTGGAGTTAGTCTGGAGTCTGGAGTTAGTCTGGAGTCTGGAGTTAGTCTCTCAAAAAACATTTACAGGAGGCTGCAATCCGTAACTGGACCCTCTAAATCAAAAATCAGATTAAAAGACCCGAACTACCCACTGTACATACTTTGTGTTTTGTCCCCCACCCCCACCTGTGGTGTATGTCCCCACCTGTCCTACCCGCTGTACATACCTTATGTTTTGTTGTATTGTTCTTCCCATGATGGATGTATGTTTATCTTGTAGATAGTACTAGTTATTTGTCTGTATTATCTTGTAGATAGTACTAGTTTTTTTGTCTGTCTTACATGTAACGATGAATTGAGAATCAAGGACCCCAATTGAAATAAGCCAGTGGCTTTCTTGGGTTTTTATCCTGTTAGTTGACCTTGTATGTAATATGTACTTTCATGTACCTACTTCTGCAAATCTTCTAATAAAGTTTTCAATCAATCAATCAAAGTCTGGAGTTAGTCTGGAGTCTGGAGTTAGTCTGGAGTCTGGAGTTAGACTGGAGTTAGTCTGGAGTTAGTCTGGAGTCTGGAGTTAGTCTGGAGTCTGGAGTTAGTCTGGAGTCTGGAGTTAGTCTGGAGTCTGGAGTTAGTCTGGAGTCTGGAGTTAGTCTGGAGTCTGGAGTTAGTCTGGAGTCTGGAGTTAGTCTGGAGTCTGGAGTTAGTCTGGAGTTAGTCTTCTCCACCTTCGGTTTGGTAAAGAAAGGCTGCTGGTTATGAGTAGTTATACAACAGTTAGTTCCTACCAAGTAATTTGATTGGACAAGAGGCATTCCATGAGTGCTGATATACAGTATAACGGCACTGGGACTTTTAACTACAGTGGGGAGAACAAGTATTTGATACACTGCTGATTGTGCACGTTTTCCCACTTAGAAAGAATGTAGAGGTCTGTAATTTTTATCATAGGTACACTTCAACTGTGAGAGACAGAATCAAAAAAAAAAAAAAAATCCAGAAAATCAAATTGTATGATTTTAAAGTAATTAATTTACATTGTATTGCATGAAATAAGTATTTGATACATCAGAAAAACAGAACTTAATATTTGGTAAAGAAACCTTTGTTTGCAATTACAGAGATCAGACGTTTCCTGTAGTTCTTGACCAGGTTTGCACACACTGCAGCAGGGATTTGGGCCCACTCCTCCATACAGATCTTCTCCAGATCCTTCAGGTTTCGGGGCTGTCGCTGGGCAACACGGACTTTCAGCTCCCTCCAAAGATTTTCTATTGGGTTCAGGTCTGGAGACTGGCTAGGCCACTCCAGGACCTTGAGATGCTTCTTACTCCTTAGTTTTTCACTCCTTAGTTGCCCTGGCTGTGTGTTTCGGGTCGTTGTCATGCTGGAAGACCCAGCCACGACCCATCTTCAATGCTCTTACTGAGGGAAGGAGGTTATTGGCCAAGATCTCGCGATACGTGGCCCCATCCATCCTCCCCTCAATACGGTGCATTCGTCCTGTCCCCTTTGCAGAAAAGCATCCCCAAAGAATTGTTTCCACCTCCATGCTTCACGGTTGGGATGGTGTTCTTGGGGTTGTACTCATCCTTCTTCTTCCTCCAAACACGGCGAGTGGAGTTTATGCCAAAAAGCTCTATTTCGGTCTCATCAGACCACATGACCTTCTCCCATTCCTCCTCTGGATCATCCAGATGATCATTGTCAAACCTCAGACGGGCCTGGACATGCGCTGGCTTGAGCAGGGGGACCTTGCGTGCGCTACAGGATTTTAATCCCCGACGGCGTAGTGTGTTACTGATAGTTTTCTTTGAGACTGTGGTCCCAGCTCTCTTCAGGTCATTGACCAGGTCCTGCCGTGTAGTTCTGGGCTGATCCCTCACCTTTCTTATGATCATTGATGCCCCACGAGGTGAGATCTTGCATGGAGCCCCAGACCGAGGGAGAAATTTCTTCCATTTTCTAATAATTGCGCCAACAGTTGTTGCCTTCTCACCAAGCTGCTTCTCTATTGTCCTGTAGCCCATCCCAGCCTTGTGCAGGTCTACAATTTTGTCTCTGATGTCCTTAGAAAGCTCTTTGGTCTTGCCCATTGTGGAGAGGTTGGGGTCTGATTGATTGAGTGTGTGGAGAGGTGTCTTTTATAAAGGTAACGAGTTCAAACAGGTGCAGTTAATACAGGTAATGAGTGGAGAATAGGAGGGCTTCTTAAAGAAAAACTAACAGGTCTGTGAGAGCCGGAATTATTACTGGTTGGTAGGTGATCAAATACTTATTTCATACAATAAAATGCAAATTAATTATTTAAAAGTCATACAATGTGATTTTCTGGATTTTTGTTTTAGATTCCGTCTCTCACAGTTGAAGTGTACCTATGATAAAAATTACAGACCTCTACATTCTTTCTAAGTGGGAAAACCTGCAAAATCAGCAGTGTATCAAATACTTGTTCTCCCCACTGTATATGCATCACTCCGCCGCACAGATGTTCTACTAAATGACCGATAATTAGACTACATGTTTATGTTCAGGTTACTAGGCAACAGTCCATTTGAAGTTCAGCTATTTTTTGTTTATTTTTATGATTAAATTAACAAACAAGTGAGTGTCTATGCTAGCTGAGTGAGTGTCTATGCTAGCTGAGTGAGTGTCTATGCTATCTATGATTTCTTCTATCACGAGCTAGATGACTCTTCCCGGCTGCAACTGGTGAACTGATGATTCACTTGCTTAGTCAAACGTGTCGATTGTAAGTCACTTTGGAATAAGGCGTCTGCTAAATGCCAAACATGTAAATGTAACTCAACAAAAAGCCAGTCAGGTATTTGTTTGTGTGTCACTGAAAAAGGGCAGGTTTTTATTGATCAGGATTATTCAGATAGATGATCTAGTCGTCGGTCTGAGACATCACGGTGGTCTTCTCACTGACGTAGATCCCATCCAGGAACTTCCTGATGTCCTTCTTCTTGACTGTGGTGGCCTGCTGGATGAGGGCCGCTGCAGGGAGGAGAGGAGAGAGGAGAGGAGATATGAGGAGGAGAGGAGAGGGCGTTAGACCAGAGGAAGGGGCTACGCAGCAAGGTGGTATAAAAGGGCAGGGGGGGGTATTAGTTCCATAGAAGGGCAGTTATCGCTAAGCTAAGGGGGCATGTGGAACCGTGGAGTCTGAGGCGACAGACGTGACTAAAATAGGAGTCGATTATTATTTATGTTTTTCATAACAACGACTCAACATTCAACTAACACTGGTTAAAGCTATGGAGGCATGCCATGGTTAGTATGAGCTTCTTGCATCACAAAGGTTTCAAAAGAGCCAAATTAAAAGCATGCGATCAATGACATGGGCTGGATTAAATCTGAGTGAACAGCCTATAAACATGGCCTTTCTAAACAAACAGACTCCACCATCAGGGACATGGGACCACCTTACTCTGCACAACGTACCACGGCACAGACGGACAGACGGACAGAGAAGCCTTTGTGAAACACAGACAGACGGACAGACAAGCCTTTGTGACAGACAGACAGACGGACAGACAAGCCTTTGTGACGGCACAATGATGCCGAGAGAAACAAACAAAAACAAAACAAGATGGCGGCCATTTCCTCCACTGTGCGCCATGATGACGGATGGTAGGAGGAGTGGACAAACCGACAAAACAAACAAACCCCAAAAACAAGCGAGGGACATGTACAACGGCTCCCCCTGCAGGCCTGGAGGGCCCGGCGTCTCTCTAACCTCGACAAGTTGGAGTTTTCAGAATTAGTTCCTCTCCAGTTGTTCTACTGTTCCCTTCTCGGACACGTAAATACCGTCCAGGAACTTTCTGATATCCTTATTTTTGACGGTGGTAGCCTGCTGGATCAGCGCAGCTGCAAAACAGAGGCTGGGCTGGTGAGCAAACAGGGTCACAGGTCATGGGGTCACAGGTCATAGGGTCACAGGTCATAGGGTCACAGGTCATAGGGTCACAGGGTCACAGGTCATAGGGTCACAGAAGATTATAGGAAACAGGTTCAGATCAAAAGGGGATAGGAGAGGAAGGAGGGAGGGATGGGTGGATGAGGGTGAAGGAGAGAGAGAGAGGGTAAATTGAGGTAGAGAGCAAGAGTGACAAGAGGAAGAAACAACTGGAGCAGGAAGAGGGTTTCAGGAAGGAAGGAGGGAGGGAGGGAGGGCAGAGGGAAAGGGCAGGGAGAGAGGGATGGGAGGGGGGGGTAGTGGGGCAGCAGGATCACAACAAATGTGGGCTCACACACCAAACATGATTACAGGAAGAGGAAAGACAGAATCTGGATTCACAGGAGCATCAAGACCTGAGCAGAGAGCAGGGAAGGTGAGAACGAGGAATCAGACATGCGTGGGTGAAGGTCGGACACTAGTGGGTGAGGGTGAGGCAGGGTTTCCGTTAACCGGTAATTACCGGTCTTTGTCCGGTAAAATGTGTTGAAGTCCGACAAATTGAAATCTCTTCGCCTTCGGTCATAATGTCCGGTGAAAATTCCCTCTAAGCACAATTTGAATACAATTCGCTAAAGTTCACATTCTGATTCCTTCTATATTTAAAAAAGACGAATATATAGGGTATATATTTCTTTTATTATGATATGATTTGACGCCGGCATGATGATGACTGCTAATGTGTAGGCTAGGCTAGCCTATGCGAAACAGCGGCGGCAGGGTTGCCAGATGGGATTGACAATACAGCCTAACTAACCAGTCTATTACCGCTAAACCCAGTAGCCCATTCGGCGATAACCCGGCCCATCTGGCAACCCTGCGCAGCGGGCCACCATAATAATAACTTGTATTTGTATAGGCTAGCGCTTTTAACCTGCAAACGTTGCAGCTCAAAGTGCACCATAGCGAGCGAGAGGTACACATGGCAAGACAAAGTAAGCTTAACAATTACTTCATGAAACCAAGCTACAATGAGTCTGAGGAGAAGTCTGACTGTAAAGAGATGGAGGCGGCTCGACGGTTCCGAGTTAAATGGAAAGAACATTTCCCCTGGCTGCGTTTAGATGGGGAAGGAAAGATGTTCTGCTCACCGTGCAAAAGATCGGGGAGGAATAACGGATTCACGAGAGGAGCAACGAATATGAGAATGTCTCACTGATCACAGGCGGTGCAGTGAGCACATATCGGCGGTCAGGCCACTGTGAGCAGGCTAATGAAACGGCTAACAATAAGCTGCACTCTCAGCTACAAGTTGCATTTCACATGGCAAAAAATGGCATCGCATGTCATCAGTATGTGGGACTGACTGAGCTACTGAAAGCAGTTAAGGCTCCAGATTGTGTCTTGAGTGAGGGCATTTACCGCCACAGCGACTCCGTTGACATTGTGGCGCGCGTTCAGCGCTGGACATGGCATAGCGCGCATGCGAATCATGAAAGCCTATATTATATTTATTATATAGCTCGCATCTAATCGTATCGGATGAGAAATAGACATTAAACGGCATATATAGGCTACACAACAGCTAATCACCGCGACAAACAGCGATATTATATTTGAATATGATGACCGGAATATCTCACGTTTGTCCGGTAAATTGAAATCTTCCCGGACACGTTGACCGGCACAAATGTTTTCTAACGGAAACCCTGGGGTGAGGGTAGGACACTAGTGGGTGAGGGGGAGAGGAGCACTAGTGGGTGAGGGTAGGACACTAGTGGGTGAGGGTAGCAGCCAGTCAGTTTGATATGACCATGACAGTCCCTTGAAAATGCTATTTATTTGTTTGTGTAGGATTAGGCGATTTTATTCAGATAAAACTTGAATGGGGGGGGGTTGGTCTCTAGGCGAGCGTCGGTAAGGGAGAGAACGTGAGTGTGTCAACAGTCACCTGACACATCACAACAGAATTATCAAACGTTTTGAAAAAAACAGCTGGAGTCTGGATAGAAGGACCCAGCCAACGACAGACGAGATGAGAACGAAGCAGAGCGGGGAGGAGAGGGAGACCGCGTCAGGAGCCACTTGGTGACAACTGAACTAAACTCCAGGAGTGTAGTTTTGAGAGTAGGACACATCAGTGTTTCAGGACTTCTCTGGGCTAGAGTCACTACGGGGTGTAGAGGTGGACAGATCTTTTGGGGGAGGAGGTGGTGATGGAGAGATCTGAATGAGCGTCAGGGGCGGAAGAGAGACTCACCTGAGTTTGACACAAGCTCAATGTCGTTACCCTCCAGGATCAGCTCATCCTTCTGGGCCTGAGACACCGTGCAGGACACACCTGGAGGAGAGGGAGGAGAGGGTTAAGACACCTGAGACACCGTGCAGGACACACCTGGAGGACAGGGTTAGGGTTACCTGGGAAAGTTACATCAGATTAACACACCTGGGAAGATTACATCAGACTAAAGCGGGGTACACACATACGGATTTTCAGCGATTTCAGCGATTTTCGGATGTCTGAAAACGACAGAAAACGCCCGGTTATCAGATGGATCTTAACATTTTCCTATAACAGAATCCTGGGGTGTGAGGTGTGTTAAGAGTCACTTCTCTTCAATTGTGCAATCAACTCTCCTGGCAACCTGCTCGGAAAATGGGCGTGGCCAGCAATCGTAAATGTGAAATGCGTTCAATACTTCCGACCAGAAATCATAGGGTTGCCAGATTGTGGAATTAGCGGTTTTAGACTGTGGTTAGGGTGGAAAATGTCATTCCCATCTGGCAACCCTGCTCGCCAATCAAGAAGCGAGCTGACTTCTTCTTTTCGTTTTTCTGCACTTTATTTGCCCTGTCGCACATGGTTGTCTCGTACAGGTCAGTCAGGGTACTACGTTAGATAATAATAACTTTATTTGTATAGCGCTTTTCCTGCAAACGTTGCGGCTCAAAGTGCTTTAAGCATTATATAATCTTAATTTAATTATTTTGTAATTTAAAGGCAATATTAAAAGGATGGGTTCACGCGAGATTTCTGGCTTGGGGAACGAGACTAGAGAGTCCGGAATCTGTCGTTCCCCACGCCCATTTTCCGAGCAGGTTGAGAGTTGAGAGTTGATTGCACAATTGAAGAGAATTGACTCTTAACACACCTCACACCACAGGAATTTGTTATAGGAAAATGTTAAGATCCATCTGACAATCGGGCGTTTTCTCTCGTTTTCAGACATCCAAAAATCGTGCCAAAACCGGCCAAAAACTCCTTATGTGTGTACCCCGCATAAAGCCCGGTACACAAAGATAATCTGGCCGATTTTGGCCCGATTTCCCCCTTCCGACCAAGAACAGCAAACGCTGACAGATTATCGGACGGCTCTAAAGATTATCCTACAGGATTATCCTGTGGTGTGAGGTGTATGTGGTGTATGTGGTGTGCTCTATTGGGAATATCGGATTACACCACACACAATACGATCAAAACTCTTCAACGCATGATTTTTTATCTCCATGTGTGGTGTCTCAGATAAATAATCTGTTAAGATTTAGAAAATGTTCATGTGTACCAGGCTTAAGACATCTGTCCTTCTGAAACATCAGACTCAACCACCTTTCAAGACTTAATTCCCTCAAGGACCCACCACGGCATAGTTTGAGACTGAACTAGTTGACGAGCTAAGTAAAACATTTTTAAATATATATATTATTGTTTTTAGAGAGAGAGAGAGAGAGGGGAATTCAAGCACTTTCAATGACCCATGTCTATTTTTAAAAACTTTTAAGACCTTGATTTCTTTTTCTCAAATTCACAAACTTTTAAGGATTTCAAGGACCCGTGGGAACCCTGATTAAACCTTTCTCGTCGCACAACAAAATGTATTGTTTTGCTCTAGGCTCAGGGTCAGCCATAGGCAGCGCCCATGGAGCACTTAGGGATTAACTGCCTTGCTCAAGGGCACATCGGCAGTGAAAGGGCGCCTTAGGTGTGATGCCAGCAACCCTTTCCCAAACACCTCTCCACACAACACACACACAACTCACCATTTCTCATGCGAACTCGGCGGATGTACTTCTCTCCCAGGAAGTTCCTGATCTCCACCAGGGTCCCAGTCTCCTGCATCACCACGTTGATGGGGAAGTGGGCGTACACCGAGCGCATCTTGTAGCGGAAACCCTGAGAGGGGGGGGGTGGGGGGTAGACGGGCGAGAGAGGATGAGCAGGGTATATACAGGAATCTTGAGGTTAATTTCAACGCCTTTCTAAGACTTTTTTAAAGACAGTGTCAATATTTTTCCAGACTTCACCGCCACTTCGAGCTGTAACCGTTTACATCAGTGACACCTTTAACTTAAGTTTTTTTTTTTTTGCGATAGACTAGACCACTATCATACAACACGATTTCCGGTTCATCTTTGTTTTTTAATAAAACTAATAAATTCACGAACTTTTACTAATAGTTTTTAGGACTCAAACTCTTTGGACAGAGTCTAATTCAGAAAAATATCTACAAAATTGAAGACCTCATAAAATCGTGATAAGACTTTTTAATACTTATTAAGGGTCTTGATTTTCCCAAAATTGATTTATCAACTTTTAATACTTTTCAAGACACCGCGGATACCCTGATGAGAGATGGGGAACAGGGTTACCACAGTCTAGGTGGTAAACTCCCACACATCACCAACACTGCTGCCAGGATAACTGGCCTCCCCACACCCAACCTCACAGCACTAAACAACAGGGCCATCTCACGCATCACAACCACAACAGAACAGGACATCACCCGCCCACTCAACCTGTACTTCGCCCCACTGCCATCCGGGCGTAGGTACAGAACGCTAAGGTGCAGTAGGGCTCGCTTTGGCAAAAGCCTGATCCCCCGCAGCCATTGTTGCCTTAATAACAGACCGCGCTGAGTGTGTGTACTTGTGTATCTGTCATGTGTAGTACTGTCTGTTGTTGTCTGTGTCATACGGTGTTGTATGTATATATGTATACTGTACAGTGGTGTGGAAATGAATTTCCCCCTGGGGACAATGAATCTAATCTAATGGGAACCACAGAGGGTAAACCACCAGCTCCAGGGTTAGTACTCACCATGGTGACACAGTCTAGGTAACCATGGGAACCACAGAGGGTCAGGGTTAGTACTCACCATGGTGACAGTCTAGGTAACCATGGGAACCAGGGTCAGTACTCACCATGGTGACGCCCTTGATCATGTTCTGGACGTGGCTGCAGATGGTGCGGACGGTGGCCAGCTCCTTCCTGTTCCCCCACCATTTGTCCACACGGAGCTACGGAGAGTCAGGAGGGACAGAAGAGACGTTAAGTCATAGTCAATTTATTTAAACGCGCACCAAACTACACCGGTTCAGTCGGAAAAACAGAAAAAACACAATGGAATATGGAGACACGGACATGTAAGGACAACAAAATAAAACAAACAAAATAAACACAGAGGACGTCTAACACTCATAACCGCACACATTTAAAAGACAGACTTTCATATTTAAAGACAGACATTCATACTGTACAGAACACACCAGGACATCTCAGTGGCCTAGTTCACCGCAGTAGTGAGTTTTAAGCCGTCTTGAAAGTGACGTTATAGGTTAGGGTCAGAGGTCACTGTATCTGCACGTCCATTAGACTCACTAAACCACCACAAGGCACTTGGCCCCTAATGGCTCCGTGGTCCTCTGTGGCTCAGTTGGTAGAGCGTGGCGCTAACAACGCTTAGGTTGTGGGTTTGGTTCCTGCTGGGACCATATATACTGAAATGGATGATGATATGCACTCACTGCAATGCAAGTCGCTTTGGATTAAAGCGTCAGCTAAATGGCGTATATTATATTGTATTACCCTTCGCCTAGAGCAAGAAATACCGAATTCCAACAACTGACTGATAAGTTGACCGCATCACAAGAGAAAACATTTCTTCAGTTTACATTGATATCTGTTCACTCAAGGGTCAGGGACAACACAGCAAGACAATGTTTAAGACGCCAGTAACATTTGCCAGTAACTATTGATTGTACTCAGTTCAGCATCAATGCATGGCATCAATGCATGTTATTATAAATGTTGTTATAAATGTTGTTTTAGGGCAGAATGGGGTAAGGGGATGGTTAGACATCAACCATGTAAACAAAACAAAGCTTCAGTCATCCAGTAACCCTAACCACGCTGATGACAGGCAGACATGGAACTAGGCACACAGCTCCCATGGTGCCTTGTGCTAGTCTACCCTGCACACAACTCCAAGACAGACATGAAAGTGACGCATTCTCATTGAATATTCTCTACCACAGAAGAGTTAAGTGTCGTATTAACGAACCTTTCCCCAGACATCTCACCTGAGATCAGACCAAGAGCAGAGTCTCATTTCTGATTTTTTTGCATAATCAAAACAGAAGTTAGCATCGCTCAGCTTCAGTGTGTGTGTGGCAGGTTGACATGCTGGATAGCCAATCAAAGTCATCCCAACTACTCAGCCAATCAAAGGTTAGGACGTAGTTAGGCCTACACTGTGACACGAGGTGTAAGGACAACGAAGCAGGAGAGATGGACAGGAGGGCACCTACACACACCTGTGCACCACCTACACACCTTCATGTTAGGGTTAGGGACGAGAGGGCACCTCCACACACACCTGTGCACCACCTACACACCTTCATGTTAGGGTTAGGGACAGGAGGGCACCTCCACACACCTGTGCACCACCTACACACCTTCATGCTAGGGTTAGGGACAGGAGGGCACCTACACACACCTGTGCACCACCTACACACCTTCATGTTAGGGTTAGGGACGAGAGGGCACCTCCACACACACCTGTGCACCACCTACACACCTTCATGTTAGGGTTAGGGACAGGAGGGCACCTACACACACCTGTGCACCACCTACACACCTTCATGTTAGGGTTGGGGACAGGAGGGCACCTCCACACACACCTGTGCACCACCTACACACCTTCATGCTAGGGTTGGGGACAGGAGGGCACCTACACACACCTGTGCACCACCTTCACACCTTCACACCTAGGGTTTGCATTTGAATTTCGTTGTACCTGTAACAATGACAATAAAGACCATTCATTCATGTATGTTAGGGACAGGGGGACACCTCCACACATACCTTAATGTTTTTCTTGCCCAGAAGGCTGAGCTCCAGGTTGATGTGGTTGAACTCCCTGCGGAGAGTTCCTCGGGGGCCTTTGACGATCACCGTCCGCCCCTTCAACCTCACCTCGACTGCAGACAACAAGAGGGCATTAGTACACATGCGCCACAGCTCTGGAGCACTGTTGGCTAAGACGACCATACCACTTCATCCTCTCTGGATAAGACAGCTAACCTAGGTGGGTGTGTAGTTGTAGCTAAGCTAGGTGGTTGTGTAGTTCTAGCTAAGCTAGGTGGTTGTGTAGTTCTAGCTAAGCTAGGTGGTTGTGTAGTTCTAGCTAAGCTAGGTGGTTGTGTAGTTGTAGTTCTAGCTAAGCTAGGTGGTTGTGTAGTTCTAGCTAAGCTAGGTGGTTGTGTAGTTGTAGTTCTAGCTAAGCTAGCTGGTTGTGTAGTTCTCTTACCATTGTCGGGGATGTCGACCGTCTGGTTACTGAGAATGGTCTTCATTCTGTCAGGGAAAGTCACAAGAAAGTGTGAATCAAGTGAATATGTACACACTAGTATCGCCACCTTCGCCACCTAGCTGCCGGAGTTAGCAACAAACATCTGTCCAGGATGCTCCTAAACTGTCGGGTTCAGGGCTAGCTGGAGGACATTACACGCCCTCCACCCAGCCTGGCCCTAACACAGTAACACGCCCTGGCCCCAGCCTGGCCCGCAGTAACCATGGCATCCCTCCACCAGCTCGGGTGGGTGGCGCAACTACTTAATGATTTTTCACTTAAAATCGGTCGTTTGAGGGGAAACATACATTATCCGTTATATCAAACATATCGAGTTCTGAACTTGTATGGTTCAAAATGAAGCAATCGAAGCTTAGATGTACATAGATGGGGATGGATTTTCAGCGCTGGGAAAGTTATCCACCATTTCTTACCTCGCCGGTAGTAGAGGAAAGGAAGAAGGAAGGACGTCACGACGCAATTGTAGTGTTGTACGTGCTTACGTCATTACTGTTGCTCAAGACATGACAAGTCGATCGACAATCACAATCACAATAATAATAATAATAATAATAATAATAATTATTATTATTATAATTATAATTATAATAATAATACCTTTATTTGTATAGCACTTTTTCCTGCAAACGTTGCAGCTCAAAGTGCTTTAACATATCCTCACAGCATAAAAACAATAATAGAACAATAGTGATCAATAAAACACACAATAGCAATAATATAAACTACATAATAAAACAAGAATAAACGATACCCTAAACCCA
Source organism: Nansenia antarctica (assembly GCF_963989245.1). Classification (NCBI taxonomy): domain Eukaryota; kingdom Metazoa; phylum Chordata; class Actinopteri; order Argentiniformes; family Microstomatidae; genus Nansenia; species Nansenia antarctica. Next base: position 413,921 of record NC_137688.1, on the reverse strand, counting down.
ATCCAAGGGGAATAGATGGATAAACAAAATAACTAAACAATATAAGAATTACTATAAGATTTAAACAACTAAATACATATACAAATATATACAATATATACAGATATATTTATAGATTAATCAACTAACATTAAAATCTGTATTTCAATAGTAGTTTTCTTCGTATAGAAAAAGGATTCAGAACAAAATTACTTTTTTTCCCACAGCAAAAAGTGTATAGATTAAGAATAGATCATGTTTATATAGAAACGTTTCCGGAACGTCCGCTGTGTTTCTCACGTAACGGAAGAAACGTGACGTAACGCCGTTCCTGTCAGACCAGAGCAGTCGCCGCCAGAGCGATGTCAGGGTTACAGGGGAAAGTCATCATCATGGCTTCTTTAGTCAAACAAAGTTGTTTCGTCGCGGGTCGATTCTCCTGTAGCCGCCCGTGGCTGTCTCCACGACGCAGCCCTCATGTGAGTGGCCTCGCACCGTGTCACCAGAACAGCGCGATCACGGATAGATAGAATAGATAGAATAGATAGTAATGTGTTTTAATGTTTACTTGCTAGGCTAACGACGCTAGCATGGCTCAGCAGACAGCTGACCAGGGTCATTATCCCCTATTAACGAGAGGGAGTGTGTTATACTGAATATCACAGGAGAGGGAGTGTGTTATACTGAATATCACAGGAGAGGGAGTGTGTTATACTGAATATCACAGAGAGGGAGTGTGTTATACTGAATATCACAGGAGAGGGAGTGTGTTATACTGAATATCACACAGAGGGAGTGTGTTATACTGAATATCACAGAGAGGGAGTGTGTTATACTGAATATCACAGGAGAGGGAGTGTGTTATACTGAATATCACAGGAGAGGGAGTGTGTTATACTGAATATCACACAGAGGGAGTGTGTTATACTGAATATCACACAGAGGGAGTGTGTTATACTGAATATCACAGGAGAGGGAGTGTGTTATACTGAATATCACAGGAGAGGGAGTGTGTTATACTGAATATCACACAGAGGGAGTGTGTTATACTGAATATCACAGGAGAGGGAGTGTGTTATACTGAATATCACACAGAGGGAGTGTGTTATACTGAATATCACAGGAGAGGGAGTGTGTTATACTGAATATCACACAGAGGGAGTGTGTTATACTGAATATCACAGGACAGGGAGTGTGTTATACTGAATATCACACAGAGGGAGTGTGTTATACTGAATATCACACAGAGGGAGTGTGTTATACTGAATATCACACAGAGGGAGTGTGTTATACTGAATATCACAGGAGAGGGAGTGTGTTATACTGAATATCACACAGAGGGAGTGTGTTATACTGAATATCACACAGAGGGAGTGTGTTATACTGAATATCACAGGAGAGGGAGTGTGTTATACTGAATATCACACAGAGGGAGTGTGTTATACTGAATATCACACAGAGGGAGTGTGTTATACTGAATATCACACAGAGGGAGTGTGTTATACTGAATATCACAGGAGAGGGAGTGTGTTATACTGAATATCACACAGAGGGAGTGTGTTATACTGAATATCACACAGAGGGAGTGTGTTATACTGAATATCACACAGAGGGAGTGTGTTATACTGAATATCACAGAGAGGGAGTGTGTTATACTGAATATCACACAGAGGGAGTGTGTTATACTGAATATCACAGAGAGGGAGTGTGTTATACTGAATATCACAGGAGAGGGAGTGTGTTATACTGAATATCACAGAGAGGGAGTGTGTTATACTGAATATCACACAGAGGGAGTGTGTTATACTGAATATCACAAAGAGGGAGTGTGTTATACTGAATATCACAAAGAGGGAGTGTGTTATACTGAATATCACAGGAGAGGGAGTGTGTTATACTGAATATCACAGGAGAGGGAGTGTGTTATACTGAATATCACAGGAGAGGGAGTGTGTTATACTGAATATCACACAGAGGGAGTGTGTTATACTGAATATCACAAAGAGGGAGTGTGTTATACTGAATATCACAGGAGAGGGAGTGTGTTATACTGAATATCACAGGAGAGGGAGTGTGTTATACTGAATATCACACGAGAGGGAGTGTGTTATACTGAGTATCACAGGAGAGGGAGTGTGTTATACTGAATATCACAAAGAGGGAGTGTGTTATACTGAATATCACAGGAGAGGGAGTGTGTTATACTGAATATCACAGGAGAGGGAGTGTGTTATACTGAATATCACAGGAGAGGGAGTGTGTTATACTGAATATCACAGGAGAGGGAGTGTGTTATACTGAATATCACAGGAGAGGGAGTGTGTTATACTGAATATCACACAGAGGGAGGCTGTTATACTGAATATCACACAGAGGGAGGCTGTTATACTGAATATCACACAGAGGGAGTGTGTTATACTGAATATCACACGAGAGGGAGTGTGTTATACTGAATATCACAGGAGAGGGAGTGTGTTATACTGAATATCACAGAGAGGGAGGCTGTTATACTGAATATCACACAGAGGGAGGCTGTTATACTGAATATCACAGGAGAGGGAGTGTGTTATACTGAATATCACACAGAGGGAGGCTGTTATACTGAATATCACACAGAGGGAGGCTGTTATACTGAATATCACACGAGAGGGAGTGTGTTATACTGAATATCACAGAGAGGGAGTGTGTTATACTGAATATCAGCACGGCTGTGATTGGGTCGTAGGTACGAGGCCGCAGGCCGAGTAGAAGACGATCACAGCCGTGCTGATATTCAGTATAACAGCACGACCTCCAGTGTGATATTGCTTTTGTACAACAGTTCTACAGCGTCATTTATTAGTTAACAGTAATAAGCGACAACAGATTATGACTTGTTTGTTTATTTAATCATAAAAATAACAAAAAAATAGTTCCGCAACTGGACTTCAAATGGACTGTTGCCTAGTAACCTGAACACAAACATGTAGTCTAATTAACGGTCATTTAGTAGAACACCTGTGCGGCGGAGTGATACATATAGTTAAAGGTCCCAGTGCTGTTATACTGTATATCAGCACTCATGGAATGCCTCTTGTCCAATCAAATTACTTGGTCGGAACTAATTGTTGTATAATGCGGAGCATTAAGCAGCACCAGAGAAGGTCCTTTATCTTATCGTATACGACGCCGGTACTATATTTACTACATTAATAATCTCATTGTTGCTTTTTGGGTTTTATTGTCATATCCTCCTTTCTCCAATGTCCTGCTTAAGATGACGGACTGTGTCTGAAGGTGTTTAACCCCTCTGTCTGTCCAGCTGTCTGTCCTGCTGTCTGTCCTGCTGTCTGTCCTGCTGTCTGTAGGTGTTTAACCCCTCTGTCTGTCCTGCTGTCTGTCCTGTGTCTGTAGGTGCGCGCCCGCGGTCTGACCTCGGTGGTCAAGTCGTCTCCTGAGCGGAACATCAGGAAGGAGCTGCAGGAGGACGGGCCTGACGGGCCGGACCTGCAGGACTTCATCTCCGGAGAGCTGTCAGAGAAGAGCAGCTGGGAGGAGTACCGAGGCAACCTGAAGAGAGGCAGGGGGGAGAGGTAGGCTGGTGGGGGGAGGAGGAGAGGAAGGCTGGTGGGGGAGGAGGAGAGGGAGGCTGGTGGGGGAGGAGGAGAGGAAGGCTGGTGGGGGAGGAGGAGAGGGAGGCTGGTGGGGGGAGGAGGAGAGGGAGGCTGGTGGGGGAGGAGGAGAGGGAGGCTGGTGGGGGAGGAGGAGAGGGAGGGAGGAGAGGTAGGCTGGTGGGGGGAGGAGGAGAGGAAGGCTGGTGGGGGAGGAGGAGAGGGAGGGAGGAGAGGTAGGCTGGTGGGGGAGGAGGAGAGGGAGGCTGGTGGGGGAGGAGGAGAGGGAGGCTGGTGGGGGAGGAGGAGAGGGAGGCTGGTGGGGGAGGAGGAGAGGGAGGCTGGTGGGGGAGGAGGAGAGGGAGGCTGGTGGGGGAGGAGGAGAGGGAGGCTGGTGGGGGGAGGAGGAGAGGGAGGCTGGTGGGGGAGGAGGAGAGGGAGGCTGGTGGGGGAGGAGGAGAGGGAGGCTGGTGGGGGGAGGAGGAGAGGGAGGCTGGTGGGGGAGGAGGAGAGGGAGGCTGGTGGGGGAGGAGGAGAGGGAGGCTGGGGGAGGAGGAGGAGAGGGAGGCTGGTGGGGGGAGGAGGAGAGGGAGGCTGGTGGGGGAGGAGGAGAGGGAGGCTGGTGGGGGAGGAGGAGAGGGAGGCTGGTGGGGGAGGAGGAGAGGGAGGCTGGTGGGGGGAGGAGGAGAGGGAGGCTGGTGGGGGAGGAGGAGAGGGAGGCTGGTGGGGGAGGAGGAGAGGGAGGCTGGGGGAGGAGGAGGAGAGGGAGGCTGGTGGGGGGAGGAGGAGAGGGAGGCTGGTGGGGGGAGGAGGAGAGGGAGGCTGGTGGGGGAGGAGGAGAGGTAGGCTGGTGGGGGAGGAGGAGAGGGAGGCTGGTGGGGGAGGAGGAGAGGGAGGCTGGTGGGGGAGGAGGAGAGGGAGGCTGGTGGGGGAGGAGGAGAGGGAGGCTGGTGGGGGGAGGAGGAGAGGGAGGAGGAGAGGGAGGCTGGTGGGGGAGGAGGAGAGGTAGGCTGGTGGGGGGAGGAGGAGAGGGAGGCTGGTGGGGGAGGAGGAGAGGGAGGCTGGTGGGGGGAGGAGAGGGAGGCTGGTGGGGGGAGGAGGAGAGGGAGGCTGGTGGGGGGAGGAGGAGAGGGAGGCTGGTGGGGGGAGGAGGAGAGGGAGGCTGGTGGGGGAGGAGGAGAGGGAGGCTGGTGGGCTCCCTGGTCTAGAGAAGTACTTAATTACGCTTCTTTACGCAATATGTACCTGGGCTGAACCCACTCACCAAAAGCTGCTTCTCTGTATGATTATTATTATTATTATTATTATTATTATTATTATTATTACTGTGATTATTATTATTGTTGTTATTATTATTATTATGATTGTTATTATATTACATATGATAATTTATGACACTGATGCATTTTAAGTGGAGATGCTCGGTCACACCTCAGATTTACAACACTTACCTCCTTCTAGAGACGTTACGTACTGCTGTCATGGTACATGTGTGTTTCAGCAGTGTGTGTTTCAGCAGTGTGTGTTTCAGCAGTGTGTGTTTCAGCAGTGTGTGTTTCAGCAGTGTGTGTTTCAGCAGTGTGTGTTTCAGCAGTGTGTGTTTCAGCAGTGTGTGTTTCAGCAGTGTGTGTGTGTGTGTGTGTGTGTGTGTGTGTGTGTGTGTGTGTGTGTGTGTGTGTGTGTGTGTGTGTGTGTTCTAGGCTGAGGCTCCCTCCATGGCTGAAGACAGAGATTCCCATCGGCAAGAACTACAACAAGCTGAAGAACTCACTGAGAGACCTCAACCTGCACACTGTGAGAGAGAGAGAGAGAGAGAGAGAGAGAGAGAGAGAGAGAGAGAGAGAGAGAGACAGAGAGAGAGTGTGTGTGAGAGAGTGTGAGTGTGAGTGTGAGTGCGAGTGCGAGTGTGTGTCATGCTCACTGCAAGTTATTACAACAGTAGTAGAAGTGCTATGTCATATTGTGTGTGTGTGTGTTCCCCAGGTGTGTGAGGAGGCCAGGTGTCCCAACATTGGAGAGTGCTGGGGTGGAGGAGAGTATGCTACCGCTACTGCTACTATCATGGTGGGTGGAGGAGAGTAGGGGTGGAGGTGGAGGTGGTGGAGGGAGGGGTGGTGGTGGAGGGAGGGGTGGTGGAGGTGGAGGGAGGGGTGGAGGTGGTGGAGGGAGAGGTGGAGGTGATGGGAGTGGAGGGAGGGGTGGTGGAGGGAGGGGTGGAGGTGGTGGAGGGAGGGGTGGAGGTGGTGGAGGGAGGGGTGGTGGTGGTGGGGGTGGAGGGAGGGGTGAAATCCTTGACAGTTTGTGAATTTGAGGGGAAAAAAAATCAAGGTCTTAAAAGTTTTTGAAAATAGACATGGTTCATTTAAGTCATCGTTTCTCAACGGGGGCGTTCAGACAACATCGGGGGGCGCTGGAACAGATATTTTTAAAAGGGGGGCGTTGAGGTGTTCTTGGGGGGCGTTCGCGCATTAAGTATTTTTCTCATGAAAAACAGCTGTGTTATTACGGGCACATTCGTAAATGCACGATAGCTGAATGTCGATACACGATGAACGGTCAGTTCGCTCGGACAAACCGTGTTTCGGTCGACTGTTCGACCCTGCTGGCTGCCTGTCCTGCCCTAATGCGAGCCACGGCCGCTGCTATTGGTTGATAGAACGACATGTAGAAATGTGATTGGCTGAGCGGGAAGCCTTTTCTAAAAAGCTGCTAGTTTGGTTGCAGAGCGCCGTAGAGCCCTACACGTGCCCATCTCTGAGCGCTCTGAACTTGGCCGTGCTCTGTGATGCAGACACACGTAGCGCAGCGCCCCAAAAAATAAAAGTGAGAGTGTCATCAAGAAGATGGAGAAGCTAAAAACTCAGCTAGCAAAGGCAGAGCTTTTGATAGTTTCCAATGTGTCTGGGTAAGCTGCATTGTAGAAGAATCTTGACAGTTCATGTACAGTGCAGAAATTGCAATACTATGCTACGATAGAAAGAACCCCGGTTCATCCCATCTGTAACATCATGTTGACCAATGCCCAACTTCTATGAGTGTTTTCCTTGTCGGCTATGCTTGAGTGACATATGTTTCAGTTTGTGGGCTCATTGTAATTGTTGCGTTCGCTTCGTTCGCTTCCTTTCAATACAGCTTATTTAATTTAGTTAAAATGAGTGCTAATACCATACCACCATACCAGAACATCACAGCAGGAACAACCTATCTCAAAAAAGCGATCGTATTGTAATAAACCAGTCCTGAAAGTTCTCTGTCGCTTACCAATAATCAAACCTAGAGAAATCAGCTACGAATGTCCCCTCCCCTCGCAGGTTCATTACAGTATATTACATAAATGTATTACTGTTAAGTGTTGTTGTGGATGTTATCCCTAGTGCCATTCTGAGGTTAGCATTGCGATGTGTTTGCAAACTAAAATACGATCGCTTTTTTGTGATATGTTGCTCCTCTTGTGATGTCCTGGAAACGAACGCATCAGCTGCAGCGTCTTTTGTATTGATCAGCTGTCAGCTGTGTTATTACGGGTACGTTCGTAAATGCACAAACGGTCAGTTCGCTCGGGCAAAACCGTGTTTTCAGTCAGAGCACCCATCTCTGAGCGCTCCCAGAGCGCAGAGCTCTGAACTTTGGAACTTTGTTATGTTTGATATGTTTTGATATGAGAAATTCGAAGTGGTCAGTTTATGAAAATACCATAGAATACTAAATAAAATATTAAAATAATAGCCCACCTAGCGTTTGCCGCCATATTGTGACCACCCCCCCCCCCCCCCACTTAAAAAAAAATAACAATCTTAGTTGTAATGTACAGTTCTGCAGCCTACTGTTTGTTCTGCATCGGACATGTGTGAAATTGCTGCTGTTCCGTAGCAGTCTGTTTGTATTCTCTGATGTTGTCTGAGTTTGTTTAACACTCAGAAACAGCATTTTTATTCACATTCACATGGCTTTTTCTGCTCTCTGGTAAACTAATGATAATGATATTCCAACTGCCCAGTTAAATCCAATCTATTATTTGCATTCAGTGACATGCTTTTTAAATTATATAACACAGAACATTAGTCAACATTAATATTCAGGGAAGAAAATAAGCCTACTTTCTTTGATGGGGGGCGGTAAAGAGGCCTGGATAATGGACAGGGGGGCGCTGGCCCAAAAAGGTTGAGAACCACTGATTTAAGTGCTTGAATTCCCCCCTCTCTCCTCTCTCTCTCTCTCTCTCTCTCTCTCTCTCTCTCTCTCTCTCTCTCTCTCTCTCTCTCTCTCTCTCTCTCTCTCT
>NC_137688.1:394260-405873 GCF_963989245.1 Nansenia antarctica | reverse complement strand
GAGGGAGGAGGGAGGAGGGATGGAGGGGAGGAGGGAGGAGGGATGGAGGGGTGGAGGGAGGGAGGGGAGGAGGGATGGAGGGTGGAGGGTAGAGGGGTGGAGGAGGGAGGGGAGGAGGGGAGGAGGGATGGAGGGTGGAGGGTAGAGGGGAGGAGGGAGGAGGGGTGGAGGGTGGAGGGTAGAGGGGTGGAGGGTGGAGGTAGAGGGAGGAGGAGAAGGGTGGAGGGGAGGAGGGGTGGAGGGAGGGAGGGTAGAGGGTGGAGGGTGGAGGTAGAGGGAGGAGGGAGGAGGGCTGGAGGGAGGGAGGGGAGGAGGGATGGAGGGTGGAGGGTAGAGGGGAGGAGGGGTGGAGGGAGGGTGGAGGGAGGGAGGGTAGAGGGGTGGAGGGTAGAGGGGAGGAGGGGAGGAGGGATGAGGGTGGAGGGTAGAGGGGAGGAGGGGTGGAGGGAGGGAGGGTGGAGGGAGGAGGGGTGGAGGGAGGGAGGGTGGAGGTGGAGGGAGGAGGGGTGGAGGAGGAGGGTAGAGGGGTGGAGGGAGGAGGGGAGGAGGAGGAGGGGTGGAGGGAGGGGTGGAGGGTGGAGGGTGGAGGAGGGAGGGTAGAGGGGAGGAGGGGTGGAGGGAGGAGGGGTGGAGGGGTGGAGGGAGGAGGGAGTGGAGGGGAGGGGAGGAGGGTGGAGGGTAGAGGGGAGGAGGGAGGGGAGGAGGAGGAGACGGCCTTTGTCTGGAGGCTGTAATACCAGCTCTGACCAGCAGATGGCACAAGGAACTTCCTTGCTGTCTCCAGAACATGAATGACTGAATCACTTACAACAACATGTGAACACGTGACCACCATGTCTCCAATGACAGAACAACATCATTTCAAACCAAACTGTCAGCCTTGCACTTAATAATTAGCATATATTGTACATATACACATCAGGGAATTCCAATTAATGTGTACTAGGGGGAGGGGATGATTATATGTTTTAACAAGTCGTTGTTCCGTCACCTTTGACCCCTAGGAAGGTTCGAGACCCGCGGGCCAACATGGACCAGTCTCTGAGCGTCCTACGGCACGCCAAGAGGGCCAATCCCAGCCTGCTGACCAAGACCTCCATCATGCTGGGCCTGGGAGAGACGGACCAGCAGATACACACCACCCTAGCTGGTACACACACACACACACACACACACACCCTGGCTGGTACACACACACACACACACACACACACACACCACCCTGGCTGGTACACACACACAACACACACACACACACACCACCCTGGCTGGTACACACACACACACACACACACACACACACACCACCCTGGCTGGTACACACACACACACACACACACACACACACACCCCTGACTATGGTGTAGATGTTAACACTTTGGCAGTAACATGTGGTGTGTGTGTGTGTGTGTGTGTGTGTGTGTGTGTGTGTGTGTGTGTGTGCCTTGCAAAGTACTGCTCTGTCTCTGCTGGAATTGGCAGACGCCATATATGGACGCTGCTACTTGTACCCTGAAATGTGTAAAAAAATTAAGTTATGCCGCTGGTCCATGAATTGTGATTGTGTAGTCACTGCAACGTTAGTATTTGTGTCCCTGTATGTCTTTTTTTATGTGGACATAAATAAATGGTCAAAATGTGTGTGTGTGTGTGTGTGTGTGTGTGTGTGTGTGTGCGCGTGTGCGTGTGTGTTCGTGTTCTTGTTCCAGAGCTGCGGGAGGCAGGCGTGGACTGTCTGACCCTGGGCCAGTACATGCAGCCCACCAAGCGCCATCTGAAGGTACACACACGCACACACACACACACACACACGCAGCATTGCTCATCGATCGTCACAGACACACACACACACACACACAGACACACACACACACGCAGCATTGCTCATCGATCGTCAAGTAACATTTTAAAATAAAGTCTTATTGAACTAAAGTGTGTGTGTGTGTGTGTGTGCGTGCGTGTGTGTGTGTGTGCAGGTGGAGGAGTACGTGACACCAGAGAGGTTTGCCCGCTGGGAGGAGGTGGGGGGGCAGATGGGCTTCCTCTACACGGCCAGCGGCCCCCTGGTCCGCTCCTCCTACAAAGCAGGTAACACACACTTCCTGTCTACACACGTCCTGTCTACACACACTTCCTGTCTACCTCTTTACCCCCATTAATAACACCTGTCCCCCCCAGGTGAGTTCTTCCTGAAGAACCTGTTGGAGAAGAGAAAGGAAGAAGAAGCAGCAGAGTGATTTGTTTTTAGATGTCTCACCCCTCCCCTCCTCTCCTCTCCTCTCCTCTCCTCTCCTCTCCTCTCCTGTCCTCTCCTCTCCTCTCCTCTCCTCTCCTCTCCTCTCCTGTCCTCTCCTCTCCTCTCCTCTCCTCTCCTCTCCTCTCCTGTCCTCTCCTCTCCTCTCCTCTCCTCTCCTCTCCTCTCCCCTCCTCTCCTCTCCTCTCCTCTCCTGTCCTCTCCCCTCCTCTCCTCTCCTCCCTCCTCTCCTCTCCTCTCCTCTCCTCTCCTCTCCCCTCCTCTCCTCTCTCCTTCTCTCCTCTCCTCTCCTCTCTCCTTCTCTCCTCTCTCCTCTCCTCTCCTCTCCTCTCCTCTCTCCTGTCCTCTCCTCTCCTCTCCTCTCCTCTCTCTCCTCTCCTCTCTCCTCTCCTCTCCTGTCCTCTCCTCTCCCCTCCTCTCCTCTCCTCTCCTCTCCCCTCCTCTCCTCTCCTCTCCTCTCCTCTCTCCTTCTCTCCTCTCCTCTCTCTCCTCTCCTCTCCTCTCTCTCCTCTCTCTCCTCTCCTGTCCTCTCCTCCTCTCCCCTCCTCTCCTCTCCTCTCCTCTCTCCTTCTCTCCTCTCCTCTCTCCTTCTCTCCTCTCCTCTCCTCTCCTCTCCTCTCTCCTTCTCTCCTCTCCTCTCCTCTCCTCTCTCCTTCTCTCCTCTCCTCTCCTCTCTCCTTCTCTCCTCTCCTCTCCTCTCCTCTCCTCTCCTCTCCTCTCCTCTCCTCTCTCCTCTCACCCCTCCTCTCCTCTCCTCTCTCCTCTCACCCCTCCTCACCTCTCCTCTCCTCTCTCCTCTCTCCTCCCCCCTCTCTCCTCCCTCCCCTCACCTCTCACCCCTCACCTCTCTCCTCCCTCCTCTCTCCTCTCTCCTCCCTCCCCTCACCTCTCCTCTCTCCTCCCTCCCCTCACCTCTCTCGCTTTGCCTGATCCTTTATATTACATCACAGGTTCTCTAGCTCCTCCCCCTTCTCTCTCCTCCCTCCCCCCCCCTTCTCTCTCACCCTCCAGAAACACGTCTGCGTAACAGACAACACATTCATGTTAAGTATGTACGTTGTAATATGTTCACAGCAACAGACAACAAGAAAATGAGAGTAGGGAAGCATTTAAGTGGGGGACGTGGTCAGGATAGACACCAAGGGGAAGGATTTACGTGGGGCACCCGTGACCCCTGCTAACAAACAGATGGGTTTTTTTGTTTGTTTTTTATGACTGATGATATGAAATGTGATTAAAAGTCAAATATATCTGGGAGACTGTTGGGAGAGAAATGTCAATAATGGACAGTTGCTTCTGATCAGCCTTGAAAGATCATGTATGCTGATTGACTATACATCTGTGAACTGTGTGACGTGCATTGAGAGGCCATAGGCCTAGTTTCAAGTAAAGACCGTACGTTTAGTTTCAAGTGAAGACCATAGAATAGAATAGAATAGAATAGAATATACTTTATTGTCCTTGTACAGTTGCCTATACAATGAAATTGTAGTGGTTCTTCTGAAGGTGCAAAAACAGAAAAACATATTCATATACAGTATAGGCCTAGTTTTCTGTCTGACGACACTAGTTTTAAGATACCTTTTACTTGAAATCTTCCTGTTCTGTTGGCAGATAATTTTGCTTATTTCAAGTAATATTTGCCCCGTTTTATAGCTTTTTTTCTTGTTTTTGAGAGCTTTTTGCAATGCACGACCCCCTGTATAGTTTCTCCACTGTAAATAAATTAATAAAATAAATAAATAATAAAAAGAAAAGTAATTCTTCCTTCTTCTAGCATTGCCAATGGCCCCTGGTCCTAGCCCTGGTCCTAGCCCTGGTCCTAGCCCTGGTCCTAGCCCTGGTCCTAGCCCTGGTCCTAACCCTGGTCCTAACCCTGGTCTAACCCTGGTCCTAGCCCTGGTCCTAACCCTGGTCCTAGCCCTTGTCCTAACCCTGGTCCAGCATAGATTACCTTTTCTTATGATGACTGATGAATAGATAATAGATAGATAGATAGATAGATAGATAGATAGATAGGTTGCGTTCTGTCCCCATATCTTTTCTCAGTATACACCAACGACTGTAAAAGTAACCACCCAAGCAACCATATTATAAAATATGCTGACGACACTGCAATTCTAAGTGTCCTTGATAAAGATACAGACCCCTCGGTGCTCCATGATGAGATTAACATATTCACTAAATGGTGCGACAGCAACCATCTCATCTTAAACCTCACCAAAACTCAGGAGGTTGTGTTAGACCCAAGGCAAACAATCATCCAGGTGCCCTCTTATAAGTACTTAGGTATTCAATTAGACAACCACCTCTGCTGGAATACACACTTAGACAGCTTATGTAACAAACTACAGCAGAGGCTTTATCACCTGAGGCGACTCAGACTTTATGGGGTGAGAAAGCAGATCATGAGAATTTTCTATCAGTCCATTGTTGAAAGTGTAATCAGATATGGAATAATTGTGTGGTTTGGCAACTTAACTGTACAACAAAAAAACAGACTAGTCAGCATTCACAAAACAGCCATGAAAATTGTAGGTGAAAGAGACTATGTGATCCTAAATAAACTATATGAAAAAGCTGTCCTGGACAAGGCTAATAAGATCATCGCAGACCCCCAACATCCGCTCTCCACAGAATACGAAGTTCTCCCCCTAGGTAGAAGGCTTCGCATGCCAAGATGTAATTATAAACTCTTAAAACTATCATTTGTCCCATTCTCCATTAAACTAATCAATTCTCTCAAGCAGAAACGATGATTAGGACATGATCACCAGCACCTGCACTTTATCTTAGACACTACTTGAAGGGCCATGTGCAATATTCGAAAACACCACTTGAAGGGTTATGTGCAATATATATTTATACCAAATGATGCCATGTCCAGGTGGAAACTGCTGCCAATGTCACTCAATGTTTGCTGCTGTCCTGTTGTTTACTTTGTCTACTGTATGTTGTATGTATCGTCTCTGTTGCACTTGAAGCATGAAAGTACCATGCCCAAGACAAATTTCCCCTCGGGGACAATAAAGTATAATCAATCAATCAATAGATAGATAGATAGATAATAGATAGATAGATAGATAGATAGATAGACAGATAGATAGATACTGTAGATAGATACATAGATAGATAGATAGATGATAGATAGATGGATAGATAGATGATAGATAGATAGATGGATAGATAGATAGATGATAGATAGATGATAGATCGATGATAGATCGATAATAGATAGATAGATGATAGATAGATGGATAGATAGATAGATGATAGATCGATAATAGATAGATAGATAATAGATAGATGATAGATAGATAGATGGATAGATAGATAGATAGATAGATAGTTAGATGATAGATAGATAGGTAGATAGATGGATAGATGATAGATAGATGATAGATAGATAGATGATAGATAGATAGATGATAGAATTTGGTGCTAGGAAAAAAAAAAAAAAAGATAGATAATAGATAGATGATAGATAGATAATAGATAGATAAATAGACAGATAATAGATAGATAGATAGATGATTCATTTGTTGTAAGTCAGTTTGGATAAAGGCGTCGGCTACATGCCAAACATGTCAGTGTAGTTACATGATAACATGTCAGTGTAATTACATGATAACATGTCAGTGTAGTTACATGATAACATGTCAGTGTAGTTACATGATAACATGTCAGTGTAATAACATGATAACATGTCAGTGTAATTACATGATAACATGTCAGTGTAGTTACATGATAACATGTCAGTGTAATTACATGATAACATGTCAGTGTAATTACATGATAACATGTCAGTGTAGTTACATGATAACATGTCAGTGTAATTACATGATAACATGTCAGTGTAATTACATGATAACATGTCAGTGTAGTTACATGATAACATGTCAGTGTAGTTACATGATAACATGTCAGTGTAATTACATGAGCAGCTTCACTGGTCGACATTCCCAGACAAAGACTCTGTTCTGTTCACTACAATGACGGCTACTGTTCCTCCTAGCAGGGTTAGGGCCTGGGTGGGCTGGTTAGGGCCTGGGTGGATGGGGTCTTCATGGCAGAGTTAGGGCCTGGGTGGATGGCGTCTTCATGGCAGGGTTAGGGCCTGGGTGGATGGCGTCTTCATGGCAGGGTTAGGGCCTGGGTGGATGGCGTCTTCATGGCAGGGTTAGGGCCTGGGTGGATGGGGTCTTCATGGGAGGGTTAGGGCCTGGGTGGATGGCGTCTTCATGGCAGGGTTAGGGCCTGGGTGGATGGCGTCTTCATGGCAGGGTTAGGGCCTGGGTGGATGGGGTCTTCATGGGAGGGTTAGGGCCTGGGTGGATGGCGTCTTCATGGCAGGGTTAGGGCCTGGGTGGATGGCGTCTTCATGGCAGGGTTAGGCCTGGGTGGATGGCGTCTTCATGGGAGGGTTAGGGCCTGGGTGGATGGCGTCTTCATGGCAGGGTTAGGGCCTGGGTGGATGGGGTCTTCATGGCAGGGTTAGGGCCTGGGTGGGCTGGTTAGGGCCTGGGTGGGCTGGTTAGGGCCTGGGTGGATGGCGTCTTCATGGCAGGGTTAGGCCTGGGTGGATGGCGTCTTCATGGGAGGGTTAGGGCCTGGGTGGATGGCGTCTTCATGGCAGGGTTAGGGCCTGGGTGGGCTGGTTAGGGCCTGGGTGGGCTGGTTAGGGCCTGGGTGGATGGTGTCTTCATGGCAGGGTTAGGCCTGGGTGGATGGGGTCTTCATGGGAGGGTTAGGGCCTGGGTGGATGGGGTCTTCATGGCAGGGTTAGGGCCTGGGTGGATGGCGTCTTCATGGGAGGGTTAGGGCCTGGGTGGATGGGGTCTTCATGGCAGGGTTAGGGCCTGGGTGGATGGCGTCTTCATGGGAGGGTTAGGGCCTGGGTGGATGGGGTCTTCATGGCAGGGTTAGGGCCTGGAGGGTCATTCTGCATCTTGGGCTTAAACAATTGAAACTTCACCCAAGGTTTTTAAACTCTTCTAGGAGTCTCAGTTAGATCAATCTAACAGAGCATTCAAAATAATTAATCAATCTGTATTTACACTGTTTGTGTGGTTGCCCTACCACCCTTGTGAGTTGCAGTAATTAATTATTGTTATTATTATTATTATTACTATTACTATTATTATTATTATTATTACTATTATTATTATTATTACTATTATTATTATTATTACTATTATTATTATTATTACTATTATTATTATTATTATTATTACTATTATTATTATTATTACTATTACTATTATTATTACTATTACTATTATTATTACTATTATTATTATTATTATTATTATTATTATTATTATTATTACTACACATTGTTCAATAAGCCTCAACCCCAGCCCCTAACAGCCAGTCCCTATTCCATTTCCCCGACCCTGACCCTGGTCTCTTCCCCTTTGACCTCAGTCATTACCATCTGACCCCCTGTGACCTCAGTCATTACCATCTGACCCCTCTGTGACCTCAGTCATTACCATCTGACCCTCTGTGACCTCAGTCATTACCATCTGACCCTGAATGACCTCAGTCATTACCATCTGACCCCCCTGTGACCTCAGTCATTACCATCTGACCCCTCTGTGACCTCAGTCATTACCATCTGACCCCTCTGTGACCTCAGTCATTACCACCTGACCCCCTGTGACCTCAGTCATTACCATCTGACCCTGAATGACCTCAGTCATTACCATCTGACCCTGTATGACCTCAGTCATTACCATCTGACCCCCTGTGACCTCAGTCATTACCATCTGACCCCTCTGTGACCTCAGTCATTACCATCTGACCCCTCTGTGACCTCAGTCATTACCATCTGACCCTGAATGACCTCAGTCATTACCATCTGACCCCCTGTGACCTCAGTCATTACCATCTGACCCCTCTGTGACCTCAGTCATTACCATCTGACCCCTCTGTGACCTCAGTCATTACCATCTGACCCCCTGTGACCTCAGTCATTACCATCTGACCCTGAATGACCTCAGTCATTACCATCTGACCCCTCTGTGACCTCAGTCATTACCATCTGACCCCTCTGTGACCTCAGTCATTACCATCTGACCCCTCTGTGACCTCAGTCATTACCATCTGACCCCTCTGTGACCTCAGTCATTACCATCTGACCCCCTGTGACCTCAGTCATTACCATCTGACCCCTCTGTGACCTCAGTCATTACCATCTGACCCTGAATGACCTCAGTCATTACCATCTGACCCTCTGTGACCTCAGTCATTACCATCTGACCCCTCTGTGACCTCAGTCATTACCATCTGACCCCTCTGTGACCTCAGTCATTACCATCTGACCCCTCTGTGACCTCAGTCATTACCATCTGACCCTGAATGACCTCAGTCATTACCATCTGACCCCCCTGTGACCTCAGTCATTACCATCTGACCCCTCTGTGACCTCAGTCATTACCATCTGACCCCTCTGTGACCTCAGTCATTACCACCTGACCCCCTGTAACCTCAGTCATGACCACCTGACCCTCTGTGACCTCAGTCATTACCATCTGACCCCTCTGTGACCTCAGTCATTACCATCTGACCCCTCTGTGACCTCAGTCATTACCATCTGACCCCCTGTGACCTCAGTCATTACCATCTGACCCTCTGTGACCTCAGTCATTACCATCTGACCCCCCTGTGACCTCAGTCATCTGACCCTCCTCTGTGACCTCAGTCATTACCATCTGACCCCTCTGTGACCTCAGTCATTACCACCTGACCCTGAATGCTGAAGGCCAAGGGGACTTGGGAGACGGGCTAGCTAAGCTAAGTAGGGAAGGTCCTAGGGCACCAAATGGAACTGGGCCTGGACTCATGTGCCATTCCTGAGGGCCGAGGACGAGCTAACAGACGCTAACAGGTCAGGCGTACAGGGATGAGGTAGAGCAACTGAGCAAGCTGTGCAAGGTTAACAACCTGCTGCTGAACAAGTCAAAGACCCAGGAAATCATCGTAGACTTCAGGAGGAAAAAGTCCGAGATCCAGCCCCTGCTCATCGACGGAGGGAGCGTGGAGAGAGTCTCAACCCTCCGATTCCTGGGGATGCACATGCAGGATGACCTGACCTGGAAGGACAACTCAAAAGCCACCATCAAGAGGGCACAACAGCGGCTATACACCCTGAGAGTCCTCAGGAAGGAACACAGCAAGCAGGAGATACTGGTGACCTTCTACCGCGGCGCAGTGGAGAGCATCCTCACCTACGGCATCTGCAACTGGTTCTCCAGCTGCACAACAGCGGAGAGAAATGCGCTACAGAGAGTCGTGAGAACAGCACAGAAGATCACCGGCGCCCCCCTCCCCTCTCTGGAAGAGCTGTACAACACACGCTGTCTCAGGAAGGCCTCCAAGATCTCCAGGGACCCGACCCACCCTGGGTACGAACACTTTACCAGGCTGCCCTCGAAAAGGCGGTTCAGGACCCTGGCCGCAAGGACAAACAGACTGAAGAACAGCTTCTACCACAGGGCCGTCCAGGCCCTGAACACAGCAAAGACCTAAGTTCTGGGCCCTGGACAGTCTGGACGGATTGATGGCAGCTGCTGGACTGAAAAAATCAGGTGTAGTGCTGAGGCACAAACATGTACATTTCAAGCCTGCAAACTGTGACACTTTAAATAAATGTGAAATAATACTATTGTGCAATATGACAACCCTAGTCGTCTATCTGTACAGTATAGTACAGTGGATAGTGTACATAGCCTTTATTTATGTAAACCAGCTCCTTTCCCTTCTTGTGATTTTTTTTTTTTAAGTTTTTTTTTTTTCTCCCTTTCCTAACACCAGGGGAGCCACCCCTCCTAAATTTCGTTGTTTGGTACCTGTACTGTAGCAATGACAATAAAGTCCATTCATTAATTCATTAATTAATTCATTAATTCATTAATTCATTCATAACAGATGTCTGAGCTAACAGACGCTAACAGCTTTTATACAGCGGATAGATCCGGTCCATTGTCTCTATTTTTCAGTTTGGTCCAGTGTCTCTATTGGTCAGTTTGGTCCAGTGTCTCTATTGGTCAGTTTGGTCCATTGTCTCTATTGGTCAGTTTGCGACGTACGCACGGCCAAATGGAATGTTGACACATCTTTTCATATTACTCTGCGTTTGTATATTATTACCGTTATCGAAGTTACTTTATTACCGTTGCTTAGCAACCGATAAACTGTTCAGCGGGATGAATACACTTACAATAAAACATAGTTCCATTAAAATACATTAATTAAAAGTGTGTCTTGTCTTTCTTTTGTGAAATATTGATAGATAGATAGATAGATGTGGTAGCCGTTGTATAAAGGCGTTATGGAACTGGAGGCCGTGGTATATGGCGGATAGAGCACTGCTTCTCCTTCCATAACGCTGACATGTGAACAGAACCTCCTGAGTTTCTGAGACGGCAAGAACGCAACACAGAAGACACATCAGACACAACTGTCCTCACGATTGGTCCATTTTATTGAGTGAACAATCAGACATAACTGTACTAGTCCAGAACAATCAGACATAACTGTACTAGTCCAGAACAATCAGAAGCATGATTACACTAAACTCTGGCTGCTAATAATAAAAATAGAAGAAGCTGATTTTATTTAAAAAAACATTTATAAAATCTTTTCAGGGGAATGCATGATATAACAGTATGGTTCGTGCCCTGAACTCTGACATACTGAATATGATCAGCTGATCTATGACATACTGAATATGATCAGCTGATCTATGACATACTGAATATGATCAGCTGATCTATGACATACTGAATATGATCAGCTGATCTATGACATACTGAATATGATCAGCTGATTTCACTTCATTGATTATCTGTCTGTACTGATCAATGGCAGTCAAGGAAATGTGGGGGGCACACACACTCACACACACACACACACACCTAAAGCTTTTTGAGGTTTGTTCTACCAAGCTAACAGAGTACAATGCTTTGATTGGCTACCAGGCGATGTATAACTTATACATTTTCTGGTGAATAAAGTCGCCCATGGCACTCTAGAGTCTAGACTGCTGACAATATTCACCCTGGGTAAGTTAGTTAGTTAGTTAGTTAGTTAGTTAGTTAGTTAGTTAAAGGGCAACACATTTTATTTTACATTTTAACTATTTAGCAGACAGACGCTTTTATCCAAAGTGACTTACAATTACAGTTTACACTAGGGACAGTCTCCCTGGAGTAACTGAGGGCTGAGTGCCTTACTCAAGGACACACTAGTGGTGGTGTTCCCAGGTCTTACTCAAGGACACACTAGTGGTGGTGTTCCCAGGTCTTACTCAAGGACACACTAGTGGTGGTGTTCCCAGGTCTTACTCAAGGACA
>NC_137688.1:384260-386760 GCF_963989245.1 Nansenia antarctica | reverse complement strand
GACCGCGTTTTTCGCCAGAGCTGTGAGGTGGATCAGAAGGCAGCGAGGTCGGAGAGCTGGCTGTTTGGTTCGCCTTCGGCGGAGAGGAACGCGACCACCACTCCCGGGCATATTCCTGAGCAACGTGAACTCCCTATGCAATAAAATTGATGAACTCCGGTGTCTCGTTGCAAGGAACAGCGACTTCCACTCCTCGGCTGTCTTCGCGTTCACGGAGACGCACCTATCTTCATCTGTCCCTGACGAGGCGGTGGAGCTAGAGGGATTCTCCGCGTTCCGGGCTGACAGAGACTTCGAGGCGGTGAGCAAGTCTAGGGGAGGGGGGTTAATGTTCTTTGTTAACGTGCGCTGGAGTTCCGAGGTGACAGTGCTCCACAAACACTGTTCCACGGCTATAGAATCCCTATTCATCCTCTGCCGTCCATTTTATTCCCCCCGTGAGTTCAGCTCATTCATTCTCGCGTGTGTCTACATTCCACCTGATGCGGACGTCACCGCAGCAGTAGACACACTGGCAGAGCAATTGATGAGTGTGGAACGTAATTACCCGGACAGTTTTGTTGTTGTTTTGGGGGATTTTAACCAGGCTAATCTTAGCCGGGCGCTCCCCAAATACAGGCAGCAAGTCACGTGTCCCACCAGGGGGGTGAACACTCTGGACCATTGCTACTGTACAGCTCGTCAAGCCTACCATTCTGTCCCCCGTGCTGCACTGGGCTACAGTGACCACATCCTCATACACCTGATCCCTCGCTACAGGCAGAGGTTAAAACTCTCTAAACCTGTTGTACGGCGATTCAGGGTGTGGTCCAGTGAGGCATGTGAGCGACTCTGCGCCTGGTTGGAGAGTGCAGGCTGTGACCAGGACTTGGTGGAGTGGGCGGGGCCAGAGGCTGGTAACAATCTGGATGTATACACACACAGACACTGTTACATCATTTATCAGCCTTGGCGAGGAGGTGTGTGTCCCCCTCCGCTCCAGGAAGTCCTTCAACAACGACAAGCCCTGGTTTTCATCCCAACTCAGGCGTCTGAGGTCAGAGAAGGAGGTGGCTAGGCGCAGTGGGGACGTGGACCGGGTCAAGCAGGCCAAGTACAGGTTCGCCAAAGCGGTGAAGGAGGCGAAGCATCGCTTTTCGGAGAAGCTGCAGAAACAGCTCTCTGAGGGGGATTCCGCCTCCGTCTGGAAAGGCCTAAAGACCATCACCAACTACAAACCCAGGTCCCCGCTGATGTCCGACAACCTCCCCCTCGCTAACGAGCTGAACGAGTTCTATTGTAGGTTTGAGAAAGAGAGGTTCCCGCCCACCCCCGCCCTCTCCCTCCACACCCCCCGGCTACAACCACCACCCCCGTCCCCCAAGGGGGCCAATGTCCCTCCTGCTACCCCCACCCTCCCCCCTCCCCCCCCCCCCTCCCTCCCCCCTCCTCACCCGCCCCGCCCACCCCCACCCCCCTTTCCCCACCCCCTCTCTCTGTCACAGTGCGAGAGGTAAACAGACTGTTTAAGAGGCAGAATCCCCGGAAGGCAGCTGGTCCGGATTCCGTCTCTCCCTCTGTCCTGAAGCACTGCGCCGACCAGCTGGCCCCGGTGTTTACCCACATCTTCAACGCCTCGCTGGAGCTGTGTCACGTCCCAGCGTGCTTCAAGGCATCAACCATCATCCCCGTCCCCAAGAAGGCCAAGGTCACAGGCCTCAACGACTACAGACCCGTCGCTCTGACCTCCGTCGTCATGAAGGTCCTGGAGCGCCTTGTCCTGGCCTACCTGAAGCTCATCACGGATCCTGTGCTGGACCCCCTGCAGTTCGCGTACAGAGCCAATAGATCCACGGAGGACGCCGTGAACATGGCTCTGCACTACGTACTAGAACACCTAGACACTGCAGGCAACTACGCCAGGATCCTGTTCGTGGACTTCAGCTCGGCCTTCAACACGATCCTCCCACACATCCTGGAGCACCAGCTATCCCTGCTGCAGGTGCCGGTCTCCACCTGCAGGTGGATCACGGACTTCCTGACTGACAGGTCTCAGCGGGTGAAGAGCTGGGGAAGAGCATTTCCAGCTCCAGGACCACCAGCACGGGCTCCCCGCAGGGCTGCGTCCTGTCTCCAGCACTATTCTCCCTCTACACCAACAGCTGTGTCTCCCGCCACCCCTCGGTCAAGCTCCTGAAGTTTGCAGACGACACCACCCTGGTGGGCCTCATCTCCGGGGGGGACGAATCTGCCTACAGGGGGGAGATCGAGGGGCTGCAGAGCTGGTGCAGTTTAAACAATCTGGAGCTAAATGCTCTAAAAACAGTGGAGATGGTGGTGGACTTCCGAAGGAAAGCAGCCCTGCCCCCTCCCATCACGCTGGGAGGTACCCCGGTGGCCTCCGTGGAGTCATGCCGCTTTCTAGGCATGACCATCTCCCGGGACCTAAAGTGGGAGCAGAACACCGAGGCCCTCACAAAGAAGGCCCAGAAGAGGATGTTCTTCCTCCGGCAGCTGAGGA
>NC_137688.1:366760-369260 GCF_963989245.1 Nansenia antarctica | reverse complement strand
AAAAATGTCTGTTCATCCTAAAAATATAACTGTGTGCATATGCTTAGCTGAGGAAATTCAGGCTGCCGAGGTCCATGATGGTCCAGTTTTACACGGCCATCATAGAGTCCATCCTCACCCACTCCATCATCACCTGGTTCCCTGCTGGAACGACCAAGGACAAGGCCAAGTTGCAGCGGGTGATACGTTCAGCAGAGAGGGTGATCGGCTGTCCCTTGCCCTCCCTCAACTCCCACACACTACACACCAACAACACACACTACACACCAACAACACACACTACACACCAACAACACACACTACACACCAACAACACACACTACACACCAACAACACACACACACACCAACAACACACACTACACACCAACAACACACACTACACACCAACAACACACACACACACCAACAACACACACTACACACCAACAACACACACTACACACCAACAACACACACTACACACCAACAACACACACTACACACCAACAACACACACACACACCAACAACACACACACACCAACAACACACACTACACACCAACAACACACACACACACACACACAACACACACTACACACCAATAACACACACACACCAACAACACACACTACACACCAACACACACTACACACCAACAACACACACTACACACCAACACATAGTGGATAGTGTACATAGCCTTTATTTATTTATGTAAACCAGCTCCTTCCCTTCTTTTTTTTTTCTCTTTCCTAACACCAGGGGAGCCCCCCCCTCCTAAATTTCGTTGTTTGGTACCTGTACTGTAGCAATGACAATAAAGACCATTCATTCGCACCAACAACACACACTACACACCAACACACACACACACACACAACACACACTACACACCAACAACACACACACACACTACACACCAACAACACACACACACACACACAACACACACTACACACCAACACACACTACACACCAACAACACACACTACACACCAACAACACACACTACACACCAACAACACACACACAACACACACTACACACCAATAACACACACACACCAACAACACACACTACACACCAACACACACTACACACCAACAACACACACACACAACACACACTACACACCAACAACACACTACACACCAACAACACACACTACACACCAACAACACACACACACACACAACACACACTACACACCAACAACACACACACACAACACACACTACACACCAACAACACACTACAAACCAACAACACACACACACACAACACACACTACACACCAATAACACACACTACACACCAATAACACACACTACACACCAACAACACACACTACACACCAATAACACACACTACACACCAATACACACTACACACCAACACACACACACCAACAACACACTACACACACAACACACACTACACACCAACACACACTACACACCAACAACACACTACACACCAACAACACACACACACACACAACACACACTACACACCAACAACACACTACACACACAACAACACACACTACACACCAACAACACACACACACCAACAACACACTACACACACAACAACACACACTACACACCAATACCACACACTACACACCAACAACACACACACACACACAACAACACACACTACACACCAACAACACACACTACACACCAACAACACACACACACACACACAACAACACACACTACACACCAACAACACACACTACACACCAACAACACACACACACAACACACACTACACTGTGGCTGGGGGAGGTAGAACACCAGGGGAGGCTGGGGGAGGTAGAACACCAGGGGAGGCTGGGGGAGGTAGAACACCAGGGGAGGCTGGGGGAGGTAGAACACCAGGGGAGGCTGGGGGAGGTAGAACACCAGGGGAGGCTGGGGGAGGTAGAACACCAGGGGAGGCTGGGGGAGGTAGAACACCAGGGGAGGCTGGGGGAGGTAGAACACCAGGGGAGGCTGGGGGAGGTAGAACACCAGGGGAGGCTGGGGGAGGTAGAACACCAGGAACACTGAACACTGTGTCTCAGGAGGTAGAGGCTGTGTCTCAGGAGGTAGAGGCTGTGTCTCAGGAGGTAGAGCCGCCGTCTAATGATCGCAAGGTCGGCAGATCGGTGGTTCGAGCCCCGGCTGGCCACATATCGAGGTGTCCTTGGGCAAGACACTGAACCCCAAATTGCTACCAGTGCCTTGCATGGTAGCTTGCCACCATTGGTGTGTGAATGTGTGTGTGAATGGGTGAATGAGAGGCCGTTGTAAAGCGCTTTGGATAAAGGTGCTATATAAGTGCAGTCCATTTACCATTTCATCATCCCTCAAACCCTATTGGAGGACAACATCTAAGACTCCTCCCCCTTACATAATCTCCTCCAATGAGTCTTGAGAAGGAAGTGGAGGAGAGGATGTGAGGAAAAGGCTGTCTGAGCAACACGATCCCCACGTCAGCTCCATCGTCAAGACCTCCTACTTCCAC
>NC_137688.1:338903-351560 GCF_963989245.1 Nansenia antarctica | reverse complement strand
GGTGTATGGATGTGCTAAGAAGCCTTAAGGCCGATTTAAAGTTCTGCGTAAACTTGCGTTGGCCCGCGTGGCCTTGCGTTGCCTACGGAGAGGGTTGACGTGCTCCTCTCAAAAAATGGAACTACGCGTCAAGCTCTGTGATTGGTCCGCTTGGTAGCACATGATTCCGACAAGATTCCGACTCTCTCGTCGCCCAAAATGCGGAAGCCATGACAGAAATGTCATTTACTTTTTCTGTAATTACTTATTAATTAAAATTATGATAACCATCGTATTATCTTAGTTTAATGTCATTTCAATGCATCATAGAATTTTTATTTACAACAAGCATAAAAAAAAAAAACGCTATTATGCCGCCCTATGGAAGAGTCAGGCACAACCCGGAGCACCCTTTGCGGGGTTAATAACTGTGGTTTACCGTGGGTTAGGATAACAATTCAAACGTGTCCGGATAGGGGAGAGGACAGGGAATCCAAAACCATTTGAATGGTGTCGATACGACACTGCTATCACGGTCGACACAGCTAGGAGCGAATTCCCGGGTAGAAATTGTCTCTCCCCCCGCTGTCAACGGAGGTTTCATCCACCAGGAAGCGGTGCTGCGAGCAGCAGCGGGTGAACTCCCGGTTAATTGAGTTTACGGTTAAAAGCATATCTTCTCGGGGTGTCAGCGCGGTGGTTCAGGGCTCAAAATGACCGTATACCGATGGTGAAGTTAGCAAAGCAGTCTTGTGTTTCTACCACCTTCATAGCCGGTGTTATTCACGGGCAAAGACGGTGCCCGGAGGCACCCTTTGCGGGTTAATAACTGTGATTTACCGTGGGTTAGGATAACAATTCAAACGTGTCCGGATAGGGGAGAGGACAGGGAATCCAAAACCATTTGAATGGTGTCGATACGACACTGCTATCACGGTCGACACAGCTAGGAGCGAATTCCCGGGTAGAACTTTTAATCTCCCCCCGCTGTCAACGGGAGTCGTCAACCAGGAAGCGGTGCTGCGAGCAGCAGCGGGGGTGACCCGTCACTTACGGGCGAATATCTCCGCGTCACAATGGGTTAGAATACCAAACTAAAATTCTCCATGACCAGAATAGCATGCTGAACACACTGAACTTTGAATGGAGTCTTAGTCATGTACCGTTAACGAGATAGAATAAGAAAAGCATATTTTTCTATGCCCGCTATGAGTACACCGACTGACGCGGTCCGCGTTAGAACTAGAACGTAGAACTATAAACTTGGAGACCCCTTACGTAGGCTACGGCGTAGACGTGCGTAAATTCGACGCAGAAGCTTAAATCGGCCTTTAGTGTCTGTCTGTCTGTCTGTCTGTCTCCTCTCCCCCAGTAGAAGCAGAACCAGAGATCTGTTTTACCTGTCTGTCTCTCAGAGATGTCTGTCTGTCTCTCATAGGGCTTTCACACCGGCAGTTCCGAACGCCGGTTCGCGTTTCGCGTTCGGAAAACCTCCGAACGTTGGCGCTGTCTGGCGAACGTGCCCGCGTTCATACCAGTGTATCGTTCGCCAGACAGTTCGGAACTGCCGGTGTGAAAGCCCTATCAGAGATGTCTGTCTGTCTCTCAGAGATGTCTGTCTGCTTGCCTGCCTCACTCTCTCTCCTCCTCTTCTCTCCTCTCCTCTTCTCATATCATCTCTCCTCTCCTCTCTCCACCTCCCTCTCTCACCTCCTCTTCTCTCCTCTCCTCTCCTCCCCTCTCTCTTCCCTTCTCCCCTCTCTCCTCCTCTCCTCTCCTCTCCCCCTCTCCTCTCCTCTCCTCTTCTCCCCTCTCTCCTCCTCTCCTCTCCTCTCCCCCTCTCCTCTCCTCTCCTCTTCTCCTCTCATCTCCTCTCCTCCTCCCCTCACTCTCCTCCCCTCTCTCTCCTCCTCTCCTCTCCTCTCTCTCTCCTCTCTCTCTCCTTCTCTCCTCTCCTCCCTCTCTCTCCTCCTCTCCTCCCCTCTCTCTCCTCTCCTCCTCTCCTCTCTTCTCTCTCCTCTCCTCCTCTCCTCTCCTCCCCTCTCTCTCCTCCTCTCTTCCCCTCTCTCTCCTCTCCTCTCCTCTCTCTCCTCTCCTCCTCTCCTCTCTCTCCTCCTCTCCTCTTCTCCTCTCTCATCTCCTCTCCTCTCTCCTCTCCTCCCCTCTCTCTCCTCCTCTCCTCCCCTCTCTCTCCTCCTCTCTCTCTCCTCTCCTCTCTCTCTCTCTCCTCCTCTCCTCTCTCTCTCTCCTCCTCTCCTCTCCTCCCCTCTCTCTCTGTCTCCTCCTCTCTCTCTCTCCTCTCCTCTCTCTCCCCCTCTCCTCTCCTCTTCTCCCCTCTCTCCTCCTCTCCTCTCCTCTCCCCCTCTCCTCTCCTCTCCTCTTCTCCTCTCTCATCTCCTCTCCTCCTCCCCTCACTCTCCTCCCCTCTCTCTCCTCCTCTCCTCTCTCTCTCCTCTCTCTCCTCCTCTCCTCTCCTCCCCTCTCTCTCCTCCTCTCCTCTCCTCCTCTCCTCTCTTCTCTCTCCTCTCCTCTCCTCTCCTCCTCTCTTCCCCTCTCTCTCCTCTCCTCCTCTCCTCCTCTCCTCTTCTCCTCTCTCATCTCCTCTCCTCTCTCCTCTCCTCCCCTCTCTCTCCTCCTCTCCTCCCCTCTCTCTCCTCCTCTCTCTCTCCTCTCCTCTCTCTCTCTCTCCTCCTCTCCTCTCTCTCTCTCCTCCTCTCCTCTCCTCTCCTCTCCTCCCCTCTCTCTCTCTCTGTCTCCTCCTCTCTCTCCTCTCCTCTCTCTCCTCCTCTCCTCTCTCCTCCTCTCCTCTCCTCTCCCCTCTCTCCTCCTCCCCTCTCCTCTCCTCTCCCTCTCCTCCCCTCTCCCCCCCCTACCCTCCAGTACAAGCAGACTCCAGACATGTTCATCCAGACAGCGCGTCTCTGGTCCCAGGTGTACGGCGGCGCGCCCGTCTGCTGTCCTGACTACACCCGCAAGATAGACAAGCTCTGCTCCATGGGCTTCGATAAGGTCAGAATTCACCCCTAACCCTGGTCAACCTCTGGATCAGGGGCCGGCAAACTCTGTATATACTACAGGGTAGGGTCTATACTGTACTCAACATCAGCCAGATACATCTGATCCTGGATCCTCAAATAATCAGGATCATTACAGGTTAGAGTCTACAGGGTCAGGGTTAAAGGTCATGGTGATGGAGGTTAGGTTCTAAAGTGTGTACCACATGTCCAAAAGAAGAGATCTGGTGAGGCTGCGTTCTCATTTTATGCTCCAGATTGTGTCTCACTGCCAGTTTACATTAGGGATGCAACCTCAGCACATTATGTTCAAGTCAAGACTAAAAACCCATCTTTTTAATATTGCCTTTAAATTACTAAATAATTAAATGATGATTATATAATGATTGGAGCACTTTGAGCGGCAACGTTTGCAGGAAAAGCGCTATACAAATAAAGGTTATTATTATTATTATTATTATTATTATAAAGGCTTAGGGTCTAGGGTTAGATTGGTGAATGAACTGATAGACTGATATGTTGATTGACAGGCTGATATGTTGATTGACAGGCTGGTATGTTGATTGACAGGCTGGTATGTTGATTGACAGGCTGGTATGTTGATTGACAGGCTGGTATGTTGATTGACAGGCTGGTATGTTGATTGACAGGCTGGTATGTTGATTGACAGGCTGATATGTTGATTGACAGGCTGATATGTTGATTGACAGGCTGATATGTTGATTGACAGGCTGATATGTTGATTGACAGGCTGGTGTGTTGATTGACAGGCTGGTGTGTGTCTTGTGTCCTCTCCTGTAGAATGCAGTAATAGCGGCCTTGTCTTCTAAGTCCTGGGACGTGGAGACGGCTACAGAACTGCTGCTTAGCAACTGAGACCCCGTCCCCCCCTGCTCCATCTCAACCCCCCGTCCCCCCCCTGCTCCATCTCAACCCCCCGTCCCCGTCCCCCCCTGCTCCATCTCAACCCCCCGTCCCCGTCCTGCTCCATCTCAACCCCCCGTCCCCGTCCCTGCTCCATCTCAACCCCCCGTCCCCGTCCCCCCCCTGCTCCATCTCAACCCCCCGTCCCCGTCCCCCCCCTGCTCCATCTCAACCCCCCCGTCCCCGTCCCTGCTCCATCTCAACCCCCCGTCCCCCCCCTGCTCCATCTCAACCCCCCGTCCCCGTCCCTGCTCCATCTCAAACCCCCCGTCCCCGTCCCCCCCCTGCTCCATCTCAACCCCCCGTCCCCGTCCCCCCCTGCTCCATCTCAACCCCCCGTCCCCCCCTGCTCCATCTCAACCCCCCGTCCCCGTCCCTGCTCCATCTCAACCCCCCGTCCCCCCCTGCTCCATCTCAACCCCCCGTCCCCCCCCTGCTCCATCTCAACCCCCCGTCCCCGTCCCTGCTCCATCTCAACCCCCCGTCCCCCCCTGCTCCATCTCAACCCCCCGTCCCCGTCCCTGCTCCATCTCAACCCCCCGTCCCCGTCCCTGCTCCATCTCAACCCCCCGTCCCCGTCCCTGCCTTCTATTGTGTCAGGACTCCCCCTCCCCCTCCCCGGGTCGAAGCTTGTAAGAAGCCCCATTCCTTTTCACTTGCCTTCCCTGCTCCATCTCTCTCTCTCTGGTGCTCTCCTTCTCTCTCTCTCTTCTTCTCTCTCTCTCTCTCTCTTCTTCTCTCTCTCTCTCTCTCTTCTTCTCTCTCTCTCTTATCTGGTTGCTTTCTTCAACTTCCCACCTTTTTCCACACCCATATTTTGCTTGGTCCCACTATTTAAACGCCCCCCCAATAATTCCCCATGGCGATTCCCTCCTTGTCATTTTCATGTTCTTGGTTCGAATCTCATTCATTTATTTTGGGCAAACTAGTTTAAGGAACCGAACTGAATGAATTACTGAATCACCTGCAGAGTGAGGCAGGAACACACACACACACACACCGACAAGGACAAGGAAAAAGTTATCTGTAAATAGATATATGAAATGATATGAATTTAAGAATAAATGGGGAAATACTTTACTTTTCTTACTTGATGTTGTAAAACAAACGTGACGTGAAGTCTGCTGGCCTGGCAGGTGGGTGACAGGTGGATACTTTCATGGCCCTTCAGATTCTTTGGGATGTCCTCTGATTGGCTTAAACAAGCCACTTCCTGGTTTCTGTGTCCTCTGATTGGCCAGACATGGCATAGACCAGTCCCATCTAGGGATGGGACGATTATCGTTTTTATCGTTAATCGCGATAAAAACACCCGCGATAACTTAATCGTGGAGAATTTTAATTATTTAAATAATCGTCATAATCGTATGTTATAAATTAACTGTGTTTAACAAATGTCTGGCGCTATTTTTCAGCCTAGTCTACATTACTTTTGCAGTCAAGTTAGCGACTGTTACTGTAATATAATTGCGTTTCCTCACATGAGCCGCGCGCGAATATCCTCACAGAACTTGTCTCGCGCTATTGTTCAGCCTGCATGGGTAACGTTACTGTCAAGTCAGCCTTGTCAGTCAGTCACTAGGTAACGTATGCTAGCCTTCTCACCATGGCTGGTGAAAAACTTTAGACGGGATACTGTCATTGGCCTTCCTTGTTATTACCAGGCAGTGACAGTCTATGGCTGCAAAAGGCACGGTCGCCCCTAAGCTTTAGCAAATATATTGTGGTTTACTTAATACTGTTCAGCACTTGAGGTTACATGCAATGCATGACTTGTGCTATATAGGCTAAATAAAATTATTAAAGCGGCAAGTAGCAAGTGTGCGCATCAAAGGCATTAGGCACGTAACATCCATGCTGTATAAACACATGACAACCGTCCGTTATTTCCCGAACTTTGCCCGAACCCCCTGCGAGGACCCGGGGAACAACGGTACGCTCCCCGCGGCTGCTATCAGACTGGCCGCGGGAGAGAGTGTTGAGGGAGAGAGGAGACGGCAACCCTCGCTCGCCATAGACTGTATCCCTACTCGTCTCTCCTGAGCTCGGTTGTAACGTGAACCGTGGAATACAGGATATGTTAGATGCTTTACAGTAATTCCCCAAATGACCAGAAAAGGAAGTTAGATTTGTCACTGGTCGCTTTTGACTAATTAAGTCGCCAAGGGGCTCTGGAAGTTGGCAACACTGGGAGTGCGTTCTTTAAACTTCCTTGGGTACGTTAATGAAAGGTGCTGATTGGCCGAAAAGGAGTTAGGTCAATCAGCGCTCGATTGCTCTTTCTTAAGGACCCGGATTATGGCCAGAGATATGTGCCACTAGAATCTGAATTTGAATTACTCACTTAAAATGTCATAAAAATACAAAAAAATCTAAGTGAAAGTGATTACAGTGTGTTTGATTGGCATTCCCAAAAAATAATTTTTTATTTAATTATTAAAATACAACGTGACTCCTTCATACACACCACCTGATCAGACCGACCAATCAGGACCTAGACAATTGTATTATTATTTTTTTACATTCTCGCGATAATATC
Source organism: Nansenia antarctica (assembly GCF_963989245.1). Lineage (NCBI taxonomy): Eukaryota > Metazoa > Chordata > Actinopteri > Argentiniformes > Microstomatidae > Nansenia > Nansenia antarctica. The sequence goes on along the minus strand of NC_137688.1, from coordinate 345,104 downwards.
CTGGATCGCGATTATTTTGCCCACGATAATCGTGATATGAAATGTTCTAATCGTCCCACCCCTACAGATGGGGCGGCAACAACGACCGACCTGGCCAGGGGAGTCATCACAACACCCCCCCCCCTCCCTTTCTCCCCCATGCTCCAAATCATGCCCCCCCCCCCAAACCAGACATCATCATCATTGTGTCGTTTTTTAAATGTCTTATCCTGTCTGACCCTTTATGAAACAGTTTGGCCAGGTGACCCAGGTGAACACAAATGGAAGCCATGTCCATGATAGTTTTTTTTTTTTTTTTACTCAAAGCTAAGCACTTCCACAGCATAGTGGAAACGCCCACCTGACGGGCAAAATGCACTTTTTGCGGGTTAATAACTTTGATTTCCCGTGGGTTAGGAAAATAATTCCAACGTGTCCGGAAAGAGGAGAAGCCAGGGAATCCAAAAGTTTTTGAATGGAGTCGATCCTCCACTCCTATCACCGTGGACACAGCAAGGAGCGAATTCCCGGATATAAATATTCCCTCGCCCCGCTAACAGCGGGAGTTGGGAGTTTCGTCCAGCAGCGGTAGAACTCCCGGTTGATCGAGTTTCATATTAAAAGTATATCTTCTCGGGGTGTCAGCGAGGTGGTTAAGGGCTCAAAATGACCGTATACTGATGGTGAATTTAGCAATAATAGTCTTGTGTTTGTAGCACCTCCATAACCGGTGTTATTCACGGACAAAGCCGGTCAAGGAAGCACCTTTTGCGGGTTAATAACTTTGATTCTCCGGGGGTTAGGAAAATAATTCCAACGTGTCCGGATAGAGGAGAAGCCAGGGAATTCAAAACCATTTGAATGGTGTCAATCCTCCACTCCTATCACCGTCGTGTATCTTGATAGTTCTTCATGGGTGAGGTGGTCTAAATACTAGGCAGCCGGTAAATTGCGTCCACTCGCCATTTTGAGCGATGTTGCTATGATACTTTTTGCCCGTCAGGTTGGTGGTTGCTAGGGAAGAAACCACGTGACTGAAAGCTATGAATATGCATCATGGATACACCAGGACTAGTAAACACACATATATATATATATATATATATATATAGATAGATAGACAGACAGACAGACAGACAGACAGACAGGGTTCGTTTGTTTATAGAGAATCTGAACCCTTCCCCGACGCAGCGCGATCACGCTTCTGTTCGTTGTTTAACGATAAACTCTCAGAGCCACGTGACTCCTTCATTCTACACCACCTGATCAGACCGACCAATCAGGACCTAGACCACCAGATCAGACCGACCAATCAACGTGACTCCTTCATACACACCACCTGATCAGACCGACCAATCAACGTGACTCCTTCATTCTACACCACCTGATCAGACCGACCAATCAGGACCTGGACCACCAGATCAGACCGACCAATCAGGACCTGGAGCACGCTGTGATCAGGGTTGCCAGATGGGGTGGTGTTCCCGCCGAATGGGCTACTTTAGATCACACTGGGCCGGTTGGGCTGGATGATAAACGGCATTTAGTCAGTGAAGCCTGAAAGTTACACAATGCGTGAAGTAAAAACACACCCTAGTAGCTACATACAATGTGCAGTTTTTTTTTTTTTTACAAACATCATTGGCAACAGACATACAGTTTAGTAGCTGGACAACATGGGCCAGCGGTTTTCTGACTGTGGTTAGGCTGGAAATTGACAATCCCATCTGGCAACCCTGACTGTAATGTCATGATGGCTATGGCCCTAGATGTGTAGCTAGCTGCTATGGCTAGGTGTGTAGCTAGCTGCTATGGCTAGGTGTGTAGCTAGCTGCTATGGCTCTAGATGTGTAGCTAGCTGCTATGGCTAGGTGTGTCCTGCAAGGAGGACATCTCAGTTATCCCCTAGTTGACCAGGGCCATATATACATTATATATATATATATATATATATATATATATATATATATATATATATATATATATATAGTTATTCCCTATACTAGTTGACCAGGGCCATGCTGCAGTCAACCACCAGCGCTCTGGTCCAGGAGGGTAGAAGGCTCTAACTCTGCTGTCATCTGAGACCAAGCCAATACCACCTTCCTTCACATGTACATAGTCTGGTTCTTGCTCATGAAGAAGAGCCATCATCATCACTAGAACACACCATCGATAGCTGGATCTATATTTTGTAAGAAACAAAGAAAGGACAAAAAAAGAAAAAGAAGAAGAAATGAGACTGGTCCTCCCCCTGTCCTCCCTCTCTTCCTGAGGTCCTCCCCATGTCCCATGTCCCATGTCCCACATCCCCATGTCCCACATCTCCATGTCCTACATCTCCATGTCCCACATCCCCATGTCCCACATCCCCATGTCCCACATCTCCATGTCCCACATCCCCATGTCCCACATCTCCATGTCCCACATCTCCATGTCCCACATCCCCACGTCCCACATCCCCATGTCCCACATCTCCATGTCCCACATCCCCATGTCCCACATCTCCATGTCCCACATCCCCATGTCCCACATCTCCATGATGTCCCACATCTCCATGTCCCACATCGCACCACAAAGACGGAGGAAGAAGAAGAAGAAGAAAAGAAACTTAAGGAATGAACAGGGGGGAAGGTGTCAGTCCCCCCGTCATCTGAGGGTTCCTCAGTTTGGGGTTTTGGACTTTGTTTTTTTTAGTTCTGTTCCCCCTCTTGGAGCAGCAGTCACATGCTATGCAATGCGGAGGTTATTTGGTTATTTATTGTGAAACGGTCATGTTTCTTTGATTAAAAAAAACAACAACTTAAAAACAAAAAAAGCATTTTAATGTGTTTCTGTAATGTCTGTTGCAGACAGGAGGACAGGGGGAGGAGGACAAAGGGACACGTTGATCAGTGGGGGGGGGGGCAGGTGGTTCAAACTCAATATTAGATTAGACGTTTGTATGTTAGTAATATTAGATTAGCACCGTAAGCAGCAGTTTTCATCCCCCTTCTAAAACTTCCATCCCTTATGTCATTTTATCAATGAACGTGGTATTACTGCTATTTCAACATTTAGTTTTGTGCATAATGAGTAAAATACTGTGAGCGAGGGAGGGGGGGGGGCACGCACACATGCAATGACATTTTTACCAAGTCACTGATGCTGTGGGGATGCTAACATTGATCACTGATGCTAACATTGTCCCCATATGATCAAATCCACCATCCCTACAAGTACAGCAATGCATTATGGGAGATGCAGGGTGTCAAATAAACCACAGTGAATCGTCACATCTAAAAGCATTTATTATTATTTTTTTTATTTTTATTATTATTATTTTTATTATTATTCTTATTATTATTATTATTTTCTGCAAAAAAAAAGAAAATGTAAGAGAAAATTAAATATGATCCATGTGGAAAAACATCCTCATACATCTACACCAAAAACAAAATCAAAGATCAATATCATCAATGCAATGTAGAAGGCGTTTCCCTGTGTACTCTTAAGAACTGACAACAGAGAACAGACCTGCAAGGCGGAGGAAGTACCTTGACCGTCTGAACTTTTACACGTCATTTCAGTCTGTAAAACATCTAACCCTAACCCTGGACACTGACCTGCTAGAGGGGAGGCAGGGGGGGGGGGACACAGAGAGAGAGGAGGGGAGACAGTGAGAGAGAGGAGGGGAGACAGAGAGAGAGAGGAGGGGAGAGAGAGGAGGGGAGAGAGAGAGAGAGGAGGGGAGACAGTGAGAGAGAGGAGGGGAGACAGTGAGAGAGAGGAGGGGAGACAGTGAGAGAGAGGAGGGGAGACAGTGAGAGAGAGGAGGGGAGAGAGAGAGAGAGGAGGGGAGACAGAGAGAGAGAGGAGGGGAGACAGAGAGAGAGAGGAGGGGAGACAGTGAGAGAGAGGAGGGGAGACAGAGAGAGAGAGGAGGGGAGACAGAGAGAGAGAGGAGGGGAGACAGTGAGAGAGAGGAGGGGAGACAGTGAGAGAGAGGAGGGGAGACAGAGAGAGAGAGGAGGGGAGACAGAGAGAGAGAGGAGGGGAGAGAGAGAGAGAGAGAGAGAGAGAGAGAGAGGAGGGGAGACAGTGAGAGAGAGGAGGGGAGACAGTGAGAGAGAGGAGGGGAGACAGAGAGAGAGAGGAGGGGAGACAGTGAGAGAGAGGAGGGGAGACAGAGAGAGAGAGGAGGGGAGAGAGAGAGAGAGGAGGGGAGACAGAGAGAGAGAGGAGGGGAGACAGTGAGAGAGAGGAGGGGGAGAGAGAGAGAGAGGAGGGGAGACAGAGAGAGAGAGGAGGGGAGAGAGAGAGAGAGGAGGGGAGACAGAGAGAGAGAGGAGGGGAGACAGTGAGAGAGAGGAGGGGAGACAGTGAGAGAGAGGAGGGGAGACAGAGAGAGAGAGGAGGGGAGAGAGAGAGAGAGAGAGAGAGAGAGAGAGAGGAGGGGAGACAGTGAGAGAGAGGAGGGGAGACAGTGAGAGAGAGGAGGGGAGACAGTGAGAGAGAGGAGGGGAGACAGAGAGAGAGAGGAGGGGAGACACTACGGTTTCTTAGAAAATGTGTAAAATTCGCATCAACATAAAAAATACACTGAAGGCCTCCGAGAGAGAAGAGGAGCTGTCATCACCCCTCCCTCTTCTTACAAACACCCCCCCTCCCCCACACCCACACCACCCTCCACCCCTCAAAATGACCCCCCTAGTAGAAATAATATGTTTGTGTTGTTGTTGTTTGGACATTAGCACGCACGCTAGGCCGTCCAAACTCTCTCCCCATCCCTCCTTTCCTGCTCTCTCCTCATCCCTCCTTTCCTGCTCTCCTCATCCCTCCTTTCCTGCTCTCTCCTCATCCCTCCTTTCCTCCTCTCTCCTCATCCCTCCTTTCCTGCTCTCTCCTCATCCCTCCTGTCCTCCTCTCTCCTCATCCCTCCTTTCCTCCTCTCTCCTCATCCCTCCTTTCCTGCTCTCTCCTCATCCCTCCTTTCCTCCTCTCTCCTCATCCCTCCTTTCCTCCTCTCTCCTCATCCCTCCTTTCCTCCTCTCTCCTCATCCCTCCTTTCCTGCTCTCTCCTCATCCCTCCTTTCCTCCTCTCTCCTCATCCCTCCTGTCCTCCTCTCTCCTCATCCCTCCTTTCCTCCTCTCTCCTCATCCCTCCTTTCCTGCTCTCTCCTCATCCCTCCTTTCCTGCTCTCTCCTCATCCCTCCTTTCCTCCTCTCTCCTCATCCCTCCTTTCCTCTTCTCTCCTCATCCCTCCTTTCCTCCTCTCTCCTCATCCCTCCTTTCCTCTTCTCTCCTCATCCCTCCTTTCCTGCTCTCTCCTCATCCCTCCTTTCCTCCTCTCTCCTCATCCCTCCTTTCCTGCTCTCTCCTCATCCCTCCTTTCCTGCTCTCTCCTCATCCCTCCTTTCCTGCTCTCCTCATCCCTCCTTTCCTCCTCTCTCCTCATCCCTCCTCTCTCCTCATCCCTCCTTTCCTCCTCTCTCCTCATCCCTCCTTTCCTGCTCTCTCCTCATCCCTCCTTTCCTCCTCTCTCCTCATCCCTCCTTTCCTCCTCTCTCCTCATCCCTCCTTTCCTGCTCTCTCCTCATCCCTCCTTTCCTCTTCTCTCCTCATCCCTCCTTTCCTCCTCTCTCCTCATCCCTCCTTTCCTCCTCTCTCATCATCCCTCCTTTCCTGCTCTCTCCTCATCCCTCCTTTCCTCCTCTCTCCTCATCCCTCCTTTCCTCCTCTCTCCTCATCCCTCCTTTCCTCCTCTCTCCTCATCCCTCCTTTCCTCCTCATCCCTCCTTTCCTGCTCTCTCCTCATCCCTCCTTTCCTCCTCTCTCATCCCTCCTTTCCTCCTCTCTCCTCATCCCTCCTTTCCTCTTCTCTCCTCATCCCTCCTTTCCTCCTCTCTCCTCATCCCTCCTTTCCTCCTCTCTCCTCATCCCTCCTTTCCTCCTCTCTCCTCATCCCTCCTTTCCTCTTCTCCTCATCCCTCCTTTCCTCTTCTCCTCATCCCTCCTTTCCTCCTCTCTCCTCATCCCTCCTTTCCTGCTCTCTCCTCATCCCTCCTTTCCTCCTCTCTCCTCATCCCTCCTTTCCTGCTCTCTCCTCATCCCTCCTTTCCTCCTCTCTCCTCATCCCTCCTTTCCTCCTCTCTCCTCATCCCTCCTTTCCTCTTCTCCTCATCCCTCCTTTCCTCTTCTCCTCATCCCTCCTTTCCTCCTCTCTCCTCATCCCTCCTTTC
>NC_137688.1:326403-328903 GCF_963989245.1 Nansenia antarctica | reverse complement strand
CACACACACACCATCACACACACACCATCACACACACACCATCACACAAACACACACACCATCACACACACACACCATCACACACACACCATCACACAAACACACACACACACACACACACACCATCACGCCATCACACACACACAGACACACACACAATGAACAGAGGTCAAAGGGTGATAGTAAGTCAAAGGATCTACATTCTGTTATATCTATATCTATAAGTCTGTCTCTACATTCTGTTATATCTATATCTATAAGCCTGTCTCTCTACATTCTGTTATATCTATATCAATCCGCTTGTAAGCTGCTGTCCATCAGGGACAACCCCAACCACCCCCTCCATCATGTCCTCGCTGGGCAAACCAGCAGCCGCCGCAGAGGGCGGTTCATTACGATACGCTCCCGGACGGAGCGATATATTTTTTTTTTTATCCCGGCTGCACTAAGACTGTTCAATGGCAACTACAGTAGCAGTCGGGGTCAAGGCTCCTGAATTTGTATTTATAATTTATTTTAATCATCATCATCACTTTTTAGTATTTTAATATAATAACTATAGCCACCTTTTTAATCCACTTTTATATCATGATCTCACTGTTTTTTATATACTGTACATGGCTGGCCCAGTGTTGTTGTCTGTCCTTTATGTTGTGTTGTGTTGTTATGTGTGGTTTTTAGTGGAGTGGCGCGGCAAAACGAATTTCCCCACGGGGATAAATAAAGTATCTTTGAATTGAATTGAATTGAATTGTTAAGTCTGACGTCAAAAGTGACGTTTAACTATTTCCTCTGAACTACAGCGGTAGAATGACAGTTTAATCGTTTTTTAGACTCGGATCTATTCATTCAACAAGGGACACAGCACTTTCCCGTTTTCTCCATATTGTCAGGGTATTTGAGCCTCGGAAAAGCGCTATATAAATATAATTAATTATTATTAATATTTCTCCATTTCGAAGACAGCGCCTCAGCCAACGTTGGACCCGGAAACACGTCACGACTTAACAAGCGGATAAGTCTGTCTCTCTACATTCTGTTATATCTATAAGTCTGTCTCTCTACATTCTGTTATATCTATAAGTCTGTCTCTCTACATTCTGTTATATCTATATCTATAAGCCTGTCTCTACATTCTGTTATATCTATAAGTCTGTCTCTCTACATTCTGTTATATCTATAAGTCTGTCTCTCTACATTCTGTTATATCTATATCTATAAGCCTGTCTCTCTACATTCTGTTATATCTATATCGAAAAGTCTGTCTCTCTGTGTGTGTGATGGTGTGTGTGTGTGTGGTCTGTGATGTGTGTGATGGTCTGTGATGGTGTGTGAGTGTGTGTGTGAGTGTGTGTTGTGTGTGTGTGTGTGTGTGTGTGTGTGTGATGGTGTGTTTGTGTGTGTGTGTGTGTGTGTGTGTGATGGTGTGTGTGTGTGTGTGTGTGTGTGTGTGTGTGATGGTGTGTGTGAGTGTGTGTGTGTGTGATGGTGTGTGTGAGTGAGTGTGTGTGAGTGTGTGTGTGTGTGTGAGTGTGTGTGTGTGTGATGGTGTGTGTGTGTGAGTGAGTGTGTGTGTGTGAGTGTGTGTGTGTGTGTGAGTGTGTGTGTGTGTGATGGTGTGTGTGAGTGAGTGTGTGTGTGTGAGTGTGAGTGTGTGTGTGTGTGTGTGTGTGTGTGTGAGTGTGTGTGTGTGTGTGTGTGTGTGTGAGTCTCACTCCTTGATGTCTCTCAGCTGGTCGTGGTCTTGGGGCTTGGTGAAGTCTGGGTCGTGGGCCAGCAGGTGGATCATGTAGGGAACCACGTACTCAGGGAGGAGGGACACCAACCTCTCTGCAGGGGGGGGAGAGGGGGAGAGGGGGAGGAGGGGGAGAGGAGGAGGAGGGGGGAGGGGAGGGGGGGGGGGAGGAGGAGGGGGAGGGGAGGGGGAGAGGGGGAGGGGAGGGGGAGGAGGGAGGGGAGGGAGGGGGGGGGAGAGGGGGAGGAGGGGGGAGGGGGGGGGAGGGGGGGGGAGAGGGGGAGGGGAGGGGGGGGGGAGAGGGGAGGGGGAGGGAGGGGGAGGGGGAGGGGGGAGGGGAGGGGGGAGAGACTTAGAGATCCCAGGGTCTGACTCCAGGACAGTGGTGGCGTTCCTCCCAGGTGGGATCTGAACTCATCACCTTCTGATGATCACCAGTCCAACTCACTGTCTACTAGCCCCCCCCTCCCCCCATCCCCTCCTCTCACCGTGAGCGAGTGGGTTCTGTTTGATGAACTCCCTCCTCCCCTCCTCCCACCCCTCCTCCCCTCCACCCTCCTCCCCTCCCTCCTCTCCTCCCCTGCCTCCCTCCTCCCCTCCACCCTCCTCCCCTCCCCTCCTCCTCCCTTCTCCGCCCCTTCTCCCTCCCCTCCCTCCCCCCATCCTCTCCTCCCCTCCCCTCCCCTTCCCCTCCCCTCCCCTACCTCCTCCCCTCCCCCTCCTCCTCCTCCTCTCTCACCGTGGGCGAGTGGGTTCTGTTTGATG
>NC_137688.1:271469-326203 GCF_963989245.1 Nansenia antarctica | reverse complement strand
CGTGGGAACCCTGTCAATTGGTTCGGAGCCTGAAAAGTTAGTCCGCAGCTGGAACCAGAAACTAGAACTGTGACGTCGTCAGTGGGTGTGTCTATGACATCATCAGTGGGTGTGTCTATGACATCATCAGTGGGTGTGTCTATGACATCATCTGTGGGTGTGTCTATGACATCATCAGTGGGTGTGTCTATGACATCATCTGTGGGTGTGTCTATGACATCTTCAGTGGGTGTGTCTATGACATCATCTGTGGGTGTGTCTATGACATCATCTGTGGGTGTGTCTATGACATCATCAGTGGGTGTGTCTATGACATCATCTGTGGGTGTGTCTATGACATCATCAGTGGTGTGTCATATTCTAGGCTGCAGAGACCAGCAGGAAGGAAGGAAGTAGACACAATGTAATCTAATCTAAATCTAATCATTAGTGATCAAACACAATATCAAAGTTTTCATCATTCTCTCTATCTTCCTCACATGCTCAGCAAACACACACACACGCACACCGCACATGCACACACACGGACACACACATGCACACACGCACTTCGTAAGCCATTTCTATTCCAGTAACGGAGCAGCTGGTTAGTAAGAGACCGCGTGTAGAAAGTGTCTTTTGTTTTGTCCCTGTCCTTGCTGTGTGTCCTGTGTGTGTGTGTGTGTGTGTGTGTACCTTGTCCCTGTCCTTGCTGTGTGTCCTGTGTGTGTGTGTGTGTGTGTGTGTGTGTGTATGTGTACCTTGTCCCTGTCCTTGCTGTGTGTCCTGTGTGTGTGTGTGTGTGTGTGTGTGTGTGTGTGTGTGTGTGTGTGTGTGTACCTTGTCCCTGTCCTTGCTGTGTGTCCTGTGTGTGTGTGTGTGTGTGTGTGTGTGTGTGTGTGTACCTTGTCCCTGTCCTTGCTGTGTGTCCTGTGGGTGTCTGGGGGTCGGGGGGGCGGGGGGTCGGCCACCACGGTCCTCACAGAGGGAGTCGTCCTCCAGCAGGGACCTCAGGAACTGCTCTGTCTGCACCAGACAGTAGCTACACACACACACACACACACACACACACACACACACACACACACACACACACACACACACACACACACACACTTTAAATGCTATATTTATGTCCACATAAATGTACAATATCTAAAGGACATAAATACTATCAGTGCATTGTGACATTATGAAAACAGTCAGTTACAGTAGAGTTGAGCCAAAACCAGTTCTGCTACACACAGGATGTTATTAACAACCAGTTCTGCTACACACAGGATGTTATTAACAACCAGTTATGCTACACACAGGATGTTATTAACAACCAGTTATGCTACACACAGGATGTTATTAAACCAGTTATGCTACACACAGGATGTTATTAAACCAGTTATGCTACACACAGGATGTTATTAACAACCAGTTATGCTACACACAGGATGTTATTAACAACCAGTTATGCTACACACAGGATGTTATTAACAACCAGTTATGCTGCACACAGGATGTTATTAACAACCAGTTATGCTACACACAGGATGTTATTAACAACCAGTTATGCTACACACAGGATGTTATTAAACCAGTTATGCTACACACAGGATGTTATTAAACCAGTTATGCTACACACAGGATGTTATTCAACCAGTTATGCTACACACAGGATGTTATTCAACAATAGGGCCCTATTCCTAGAAGCGCGATTAACTCTGATCCAGGTTTAAATCAGATTCCGGGCACTAATTTAAGCTTGCGTTCGGTTCCATCAATGTGGCTCAAATAATTCGCTGCTTGGTTGCTATGCAACCAATCCTTCTGAGTAATTCTGGTTGCGAGCAGACTTACAGGCTGGTTTAGGTAATGCGTGCGTCAAAAATGTCTCACAGGCGGAAACTACATCCCGAACGACAGTTCCTCAAGTGTCTTTTAGGAAATATTAGTTCCCATTTTTTACGAGATCGATAGATAGATAGTTTGATTGTGTGATAGATAACTTGATATTTTGAAAGTGTGATAGATAGATAAATAAAAAAGTGTAAAAAAATAAAATAAATAATATTGCTACGTCTATCAACTTGCATTGGCGTCGTCACAGCGGTGTGGTTGGCGCAGGGGTTACGGCAGCCAGCTAGAGGTCCGAAGGTTGCCGTTTCGAAACTAGACTTGGGCTAGTATGACCTACGCACACACACACACACACACACACACACACACACACACAGACACACACACACACACACGCACACGCACACGCACACACACCATATCATGCTCTTCAAAGCGAAGGAAAACAACCCTTTAACGTCTGAGGTCGCAGGTCTAGAACGCCCGCCACACAGCCTCAACTCATCATCATAATAATCCTATATTTTTCCGGGGCTTTTTCCGGGAGAGGGGGGGGGGAGGGAGGGGAGGGAGGGGAGGAGGGAGGGGGGGAGGGAGGGAGGGGGGGAGGGAGAGGGAATGGGGGAGAGGGAGGGAGGGAGGGTGACGGAGAGAGACAGAGAGAGAGAGAGACGGAGAGAGACAGAGAGACAGAGAGAGACGGAGAGAGACAGAGAGAGAGAGAGAGAGAGAGAGAGAGAGAGAGAGAGAGACGGGGAGAGAGAGACAGAGAGAGAGAGAGAGAGTGAGAGAGACAGAGAGAGAGAGAGAGAGAGAGACAGAGAGAGAGAGAGAGCGAGAGAGAGAGAGAGAGAGAGAGACAGAAGAGAGAGAGAGACAGAGAGAGAGACAGAGAGAGAGAGAGACACACAGAGAGAGAGAGAGAGACAGAGAGAGAGAGAGACAGAGACAGAGACAGAGATAGAGAGACAGAGAGACAGAGACAGAGAGGTAGAGAGACAGAGAGAGAAGGAGCACATAGAACACAGAGTTGACGAACAGCTAACACAGCAATGTCCGGGGGGAAGGGGGGTGGGCAGGGTTAGGGGAGATGGTTAGGGGTAGAGGAGATGGTTAGGGGTAGAGGAGATGGTTAGGGGTAGATGAGATGGTTAGGGGTAGAGGAGATGGTTAGGGGTAGAGGAGATGGGTTAGGGGTAGAGGAGATGGTTAGGGGTAGATGAGATGGTTAGGGTAGAGGAGATGGTTAGGGGGTAGGGGAGGTTGTATGCATGGGAGAACAGGTAGGTTTTGAGGTGGGATTTAAAGGTGGAGTGAGGGTGAGTCTCTGATAGGGCTTTCACACCGGCAAAGAACCGTGCCGGTTCGCGTTCACGTTTGGGAACCTCCGAACGTTGGCTCGTTCGCCAGACAGCGCCAACGTTCGGAGGTTTCCGAATGCGAACGCGAACCGGCACGTTTCTTTGCCGGTGTGAAAGCCCTATGAGTGGCTGAGGGAGAGAGTTCCAGAGTCTCTGAGGCCTCTTTCACACCGGCAGTTCCGAACGCCGGTTCGCGTTCGCGTGCCGAAACCTCCGAACGTTGGCGATGTCTGGCGAACGAGCCCGCGTTCATACCAGTGTATCGTTTGCCAGACAGCGCCAACGTTCGGAAGGTTTCGGCACGCGAACGCGAACCGGCGTTCGGAACTGCCGGTGTGTAAGCCCTATCAGTGGCTGAGGGAGAGAGTTCCAGAGGGGGGGTGAGGGAGAGAGTTCCAGAGAGGGGGGGGGGGTGAGGGAGAGAGTTCCAGAGAGAGGGGGGTGAGGGAGAGAGTTCCAGAGAGAGGGGGGTGAGGGAGAGAGTTCCAGAGAGGGGGGTGAGGGAGAGAGTTCCAGAGGGGGGGGGTGAGGGAGAGAGTTCCAGAGAGAGGGGTGGTGAGGGAGAGAGTTCCAGAGAGGAGGGGGGTGAGGGAGAGAGTTCCAGAGGGGGGGGGGGGGGGTGAGGGAGAGAGTTCCAGAGAGGGGGGGGGGGTGAGGGAGAGAGTTCCAGAGGGGGGGGTGAGGGAGAGAGTTCCAGAGAGAGGGGGGTGAGGGAGAGAGTTCCAGAGAGGGGGGGTGAGGGAGAGAGTTCCAGAGAGAGGGGGGTGAGGGAGAGAGTTCCAGAGAGGGGGGGTGAGGGAGAGAGTTCCAGAGAGAGGGGGGTGAGGGAGAGAGTTCCAGAGAGGGGGGTGAGGGAGAGAGTTCCAGAGGGGGGGGGTGAGGAGAGTTCCAGAGAGGGGGGGGTGAGGGAGAGAGTTCCAGAGAGGGGGGTGAGGGAGAGAGTTCCAGAGGGGGGGGTGAGGGAGAGAGTTCCAGAGGGGGGGGGGGGTGAGGGAGAGAGTTCCAGAGAGGGGGGGGGGTGAGGGAGAGAGTTCCAGAGAGGGGGTGGCGCTGGTGAAGCAGAGACACTAACAACACACCCCATCCCCTGTGTGTGTGTGTGTGTGTGTGTGTGTGTGTGTGTGTGTGTACCTGTGGTCTCTGAAGACGTCCTGGAGGAAGAGTCTGTCTATGGAGGGGTAGAGGGCGTACAGCTGGGCCTCCTTCAGCAGGGCGGCGCCGTCACGCCTGTCTGGGTCCAACCGCCTGGACTGGGGGGGGACAAGTCAAATGACCGATGGACAAACAAAGACAAAAATAAATAAATAAATATGTATTAATATAAAATAAAGGCTATGTACACTATCCACTATACTGTACAGATATACTGTACAGATAGATATTAATATGTATTAATATCCGCAAAAAAATGTCAGATCGGAAAAGTAATACATGTCTTAGGCTAACGAGCTATGCCGCACCTCATTCTCGCTGCCTATGAGGCGTAGCTTGTATCAGATTATATGGATTATTTTTGTACGTCGCCAAGTTTGATTGTTCTATTCAATAAATGCTCTAAAACGTACTTTTCATCTCAGCGGATTGTTTGGCGCGTCATACAATTACCAGCCCAGACCCTGCTTGCGTCTCTCAGCGACGTTTTACTTTTGGCTCCATCTATCTATCTCGCTACAGGTGTCATATAACCCTAACCCATATCCTGTCATATAAAAGTACCTTATTGAATCTCCAGGTAATGTAGGCTATTTCTGACATCCATCACTTTTGCTGTCGTTAAGATACTTTATGTTTCTGTTTTGGTAGTCTGTCCAATTTGACACTTGCCGTCCTCCACCGGCCCTAGTTTTGGATCTAGCTTGCTGTTCATTATTTTCATGATAAATCGTAGCTAGCTAGCTATAACATCTTCATATACACCATACAGGCTACTGATTAACAGTAGGCACTGATTAACAGTAGGCAAATGCCCATTGAACAGATTTATTCATTATCCTATCTTAAGAAAACTAATGTAACACTCTCATCTGGGGATTTACACGGCAAATCAAATGAAGAACTACAAATCCCAGATGACAGGGAGATGACGTATGACTGCTCTGATGAATCAACCCCTATTTCATTAATGTTCTCTATATAACAACGTCGATCATTGATCAGCAACGACACTATATAATAGTTTGCCTAACTGGCCAACGGATTTGGGCTCCTAATATCTAAAAAGCACTACGGCTTTCTTATTTTATCGGATTAAAGTAGCAAAGACCAGAAATTTCCATTGACCGCCAGTCAAACTTCTCCGCTTCTATCACCCAAAAAGGGGCGTGGACATGACGGGAGAGCAAAGTACCCGGATGCGTTTGAATTGCATAGAGAGTTTGAATTTTGTCAGCTGTAAAGCGGATGTGTTTCCTAGAACATGTAAATGCAATTGCGTATCACATTATTGAATTTGAATATTGACTCAAATAACGCAGGCAAAAGTGGCAAATGAATATGCTATTTTGGGATTGCGTAGTCATTTGCACATTAGAATGAACTTTTGAATTTTGTCAGCTACAAAGCAGCGCATGACTTTGAAAATTAAATGTCAAATGGCTTTGCATTATAATTTTAATATTGACAGGGAATGTGCACATCAGGTACATGAAAATGAAAATGCAAATCATTAGAATTGCATTTGAATTTGAATATTGTCTGAAAGAATGCATGCAAAAGTGGAACATGCAATTGCAATCTCATATTGCATTAGCATTTGAATTAAGTCTACTATATGCTTCCATAACGTAGATCCACAGTAATTGTTGTAATTGGAATGTAATGTAATGTATTACTGGCTTGTAGGGTGTGTTAGTATTTGGACAAGTAACTTGAGCTCTTGGACAACTAAAAGTTAAGTTAACTTGTCCAAAGGACAAGTACCTGAAAAAGCTTAATGTCAAGCCCTGTGCATCCAAGGTATGACATGTATACGTTATTCATCTGTGTAAATGTAGGTCGTATAAAAAGAGATTCATGATAATTGTTGAAGTGCCTCTTGCTAAGATGTTTCTAAGATGATAAATAATATCACAGCACTGGTTTGTAGGCTACACAAGACTCGCGCTGACTGGCTGGGTCGCACGCAATGCGCACATACATCAACCAATCACTTTATTTATACAGCATATGGATGTTACGTGCCTAATGCCTGTGTGTGTGTGTGTGTGTGTGTGTGTGTGTGTTACCCTCTCCATGTTCTGCAGCACCTCCTCCTCCGTCATGATGTCCCTGAGGGAGACGTGGGACCGGAGGGGGAGGTGGGGGAGGAGGGGGAGGTGGGGGAGGGAGGTGCTCCAGTGGTCCATGACCGGCCCCTCCTCCTCCAGCTGGCTGCCTCCCAGGGACGCGAAGCCGTCTGCACCAATCAGGAAGTGCGCTGGCCGCGTGCCGTCCTTGACCCCGGTTTGTGATTGGCCCCAGTGGACGGAACCTTGAGAACCAGGAAGTGGGAATAACAATGATTATGACATCATAGACGTATGACATCATAGAAGTATGACATCATAGAAGTATTACATCATAGAAATATGACATCATAGAAGTGTTACATCATAGATGAATTACATCATAGAAGTGTTACATCATAGACGTATGACATCATAGAAGTGTTACATCATAGACGTATGACACTGGGGTCAGTTGCCTGCATGCATTTGCAAATGTGGGTGTTTTGTTTGTTGTGTTATTGTGTGTGTGTGTTATTGTGTGTGTGTGTTATTGTGTGTGTGTGTGTGTTATTGTGTGTGTGTGTTATTGTGTGTGTGTGTGTGTGTGTGTTATTGTGTGTGTGTGTGTGTGTGTGTTATTGTGTGTGTGTGTGTGTGTGTGTGTTATTGGGTGTGTGTGTGTGTGTGTTATTGTGTGTGTGTTATTGGGTGTGTGTGTGTGTGTGTGTGTTATTGGGTGTGTGTGTGTGTGTGTGTGTTATTGGGTGTGTGTGTGTGTGTGTGTGTGTTATTGTGTGTGTGTGTTATTGTGTGTGTGTGTGTGTGTTATTGTGTGTGTGTGTGTGTGTGTGTGTACTCACTCTCCTGCAGCAGATGGTATGAGAGAGCCGCTTGTCTTTGCCTCTCCTATGAAGACACAACAGAGTCACAATGACCCAACACACACACACACACCTAGTTAACCCATGGTTAGGGTTAGTTAACCCATGGTTAGGGCTAGTTAACCCATGTTTAGGGTTAGTTAACCCATGGTTAGGGCTAGTTAACCCACCTGGTTAGGGTTAGTTAACCCATGGTTAGGGCTAGTTAATCCATGGTTAGGGTTAGTTAACCCATGGTTAGGGCTAGTTAACCCACCTGGTTAGGGTTAGTTAACCCATGGTTAGGGCTAGTTAATCCATGGTTAGGGGTAGTTAACCCATGGTTAGGGCTAGTTAACCCACCTGGTTAGGGTTAGTTAACCCATGGTTAGGGCTAGTTAATCCATGGTTAGGGGTAGTTAACCCATGTTTAGGGCTAGTTAACCCATGGTTAGGGCTAGTTAACCCATGGTTAGGGCTAGTTAACCCATGGTTAGGGCTAGTTAACCCATGGTTAGTGCTAGTTAACCCATGGTTAGGGTTAGTTAACCCACATGGTTAGGGCTAGTTAACCCATGGTTAGGGCTAGTTAACCCATGGTTAGGGATAGTTAACCCACCTGGTTAGGGCTAGTTAACCCATGGTTAGGACTAGTTAACCCATGGTTAGGGGTAGTTAACCCACCTGGTTAGGGCTAGTTAACCCATGGTTAGGGCTAGTTAACCCATGGTTAGGGCTAGTTAACCCACATGGTTAGGGTTAGTTAACCCATGGTTAGGGTTAGTTAACCCACATGGTTAGGGTTAGTTAACCCATGGTTAGGGTTAGTTAACCCACCTGGTTAGGGCTAGTTAACCCATGGTTAGGGTTAGTTAACCCATGGTTAGGGCTAGTTAACCCATGGTTAGGGCTAGTTAACCCACATGGTTAGGGGTAGTTAACCCATGGTTAGGGTTAGTTAACCCATGGTTAGGGGTAGTTAATCCATGGTTAGGGCTAGTTAACCCACCTGGTTAGGGGTAGTTAATCCATGGTTAGGGCTAGTTAACCCATGGTTAGGGCTAGTTAACCCACATGGTTAGGGGTAGTTAACCCATGGTTAGGGTTAGTTAACCCATGGTTAGGGCTAGTTAACCCACCTGGTTAGGGGTAGTTAATCCATGGTTAGGGCTAGTTAACCCACCTGGTTAGGGTTAGTTAACCCATGGTTAGGGCTAGTTAACCCACATGGTTATGGGTAGTTAATCCATGGTTAGGGGTAGTTAACCCACCTGGTTAGGGGTAGTTAACCCACATGGTTAGGGCTAGTTAACCCATGGTTAGGGTTAGTTAATCCATGGTTAGGGTTAGTTAACCCATGGTTAGGGGTAGTTAACCCATGGTTAGGGTTAGTTAACCCACATGGTTAGGGCTAGTTAACCCACCTGGACGGAGTGCTTCCATGTCTGGTGCAGCAGGCGGGCCATGCTCAGGTCCATCTGCACGGAGTAGTCCTCAGCCTCCCCGGCGCCTGCAGGACATCACCAGGCACACGGTCAGCGCACGCACGGGTGGGTGGGTGTGGGTGTGGACTTAACATGACGAGCTTATCTTATTAATTAAATTAGTAAATAACATGACTGCAAAATAATTTACTTAATGTATTCACTATTTATTTAATAATCAATTCATAGGTTAAGACCATTCATTCATAGAAGGCCATTCATTCATAGGTTAAGGCCATTCATTCATAGAAGGCCATTCATTCATAGAAGGCCATTCATTTATAGGTTAATGCCATTCATTTATAGGTTAAGCCATTCATTCATAGGTTAAGGCCATTCATTTATAGGTTAAGGCCATTCATTCATAGAAGGCCATTCATTAATAGAAGGCCATTCATTTATAGGTTAAGGCCATTCATTTATAGGTTAAGGCCATTCATTCATAGGTTAAGGCTAGTGTTGTTCCGATACCGATACTAGTATCGGCATGGCCACCGATACGCACAAAAATGCTGGTATCGGTATCGGCGAGTACTAACAAATAATAACACCCGATACCAAACTTTCACTATCGCGGAAAAACAAACACGCAACTGTGGTTGTCGAGGAGAGGAGCGGTGGAGCGGCGAGGCTCACCTCAGGTAACCTGCTGTCCCTTCCAGCTGCTCAGAGCCCAAGCTAAGCCATGCTACCGGGGCAACGTTCGGAAAGTCCCCCTGAGAGCGCCGGAGCGCACACTGGGCTCCGACGTCATAAACGGACCGAGGAATCCGATTGGACAAGAGGCGTTCCACGAGTGCCGATCAGTTTCCCAGAGCGACTTTTACCAACGCAGCCCTCAGACATATAGACTACGCCACTCCGCTTAAAGCGATACAACCCACAGCCAAGATAGGACACATTTTACACATTTTACAGGAAGAACATATCGACCTTAATCGATATTTATTTCGGTTGCACAGTCTAGCACCGCCGCCGGCGTGCTGGAGAGAGTTCAAATAATAATAATAATGTCCGATAGAACACTACTGGCGCGCGGCCGCTTCTCCGAGTCCCGCCCAGCTGTTCCCCTTTCGGGATAGTTCTCGGCTCCGTCTCCGCGCCACACCCCCTTTCGGGATCTGCTGTTGTGGCTCTCCGTCTCTCCGTCTCTCTCTCTCTCTCTCTCTCTCTCTCTCTCTGTCTGTGTGTCTCCGTGCGGCAGGTACTTCCTGCCTCCTTCCTTCTCCCGAGGAGAAGTTTTCTCTATGTTTGTTTGAATTGTTTACATATGCAGAACACAGAACACACATGCATTAGTGGTGCAGGAAGGCCTACTGTCACAGCGGAGTGTGTGCGACGCGCTGGCCAATGGGAGAAAGATCATCGGCCACTTCAAGCATTCCCCACTGGCCACTTCACGTCTGCAAACTGTACAGACTGAACTTGGAATGCCTAAAAACATGTTTTTTTGTTTTGTTTTTTCAAACGCCGTGGTATCGGATCGGTACTCGGTATCGGCAAGTACTGCACGGTCAGGTATCGGTATCGGGATCAAAAAATGGTATCGGAACAACACTAGTTAAGGCCATTCATTTATAGGTTAAGGCCATTCATTCATAGAAGGCCATTCATTTATAGGTTAAGGCCATTCATTTATAGGTTAAGGCCATTCATTCATAGAAGGCCATTCATTTATAGGTTAAGGCCATTCATTCATAGAAGGCCATTCATTTATAGGTTAAGGCCATTCATTCATAGAAGGCCATTCATTTATAGGTTTAGGCCATTCATTCATAGGTTAAGGCCATTCATTCATAGGGTTAGGTGGTGTGTGTGTGTGTGTGTGTGTGTGTGTGAGTGAGTGCGTGTGTGTGTGCGTGTGTGCGCGAGTGCGTGTGTGCGTGTGCGTGAGTGCGCGTGTGTGCGTGTGCGTGCGTGTGTGTTACCTGGGTCGACCCCCACAGGGCCAAACAGCTCAGTGAGTTGCAGGGCCAGCTCTGTGGGCAGCTTGAGCTCCACACTCTGGATGTCCATGTGCCTGTTCCTCCTCTCCTCCCTCCTCCTCTCCTCCCTCTTCTCCTCCTCCCTCCTTCTCTCCAGCGCCTCCAGCTGAGCCAGGAGATGCCGGGACACCTGGTCTCCTCCCCCTTGTTCCTCCCACCTCCTCTCCTCCTCCCCCTCCCCCTCCACCCCCCGCCAACCCCCCTCCCAGCCTCCCGGTTCACAGCTCGGAATGTCTGGCGACGTGACTACTTCCTGCTTCTCTGTGACCTCCCCCGCCCCCCGTGGCTGTGTGGGTCTGTGTGCTGGACTGGGTGGGGGGTGGGGGTGGGGGGGTCCCCCAGAGACACCAGCGCCCCCTGACGCCCCTCCTGTCACGGCCCCGCCCGCCTCCCCCCCCCCCCCCCACCGAGGCAGACCTCGGCTCGCCATCAGAGGTGGAGCCCGCCGACGGCGGCACCTCCACCTCCGCGCCGCCAGAGGGCTCCACCTCCGCCACCGCTCCTCCTTCTGTCCCTGTCCTCTCCTCCGGCGCACCGGAGCTAACACCGATCCAACCGGCTCCCAACACGCCCAACGTGTTCAAATCTTCATTGCCCCCCCCCCCTCCTCCACCACCATCACCATGGTCTTCATCGCCCCCTCCTCCTCCATCACCATCACCATGGTCTTCATCGCCCCCTCCTCCTCCATCACCATCATCACCATGGTCTTCGTCGGCTCTGAACAGCCTCTCCCCAGAGTCCAGCAGCAGGTTGCTGGTCCACTCCAGGTCCTGCTGGCACTTGTCGAACAGGTCCTCCAGCGAGTCGCGGGCCACGCCTTTAAAATGGCCGCTCAGGATACGCAGGCCATGCAGCCGCCGGGCCTGCTGGGAGCCCCCCCCGCCCCCCCAGAGCTCCAGCTGCCTCTCCTCCACCTGGCTGCCCTTCTCGTGGGCCACGCGGTACGGCACCACCGCCCCCCCCCCCCCTCCTCTCCGCTGGCCAGAGGAGGAGGAGGAGGGGTGAACCTCCCCGGGGACGAAGCGGGAAGGGTCGCCGTGGACGACCGTGATGACGTCGTCGCCCCCGGGGGGGGGGTTGTCGTGGCGATCGAGACGCCAGAGGAGGGCGAAGTCCCGGGGGGAGGTCTGGGTGGGTCGGCCGGGGGGGGGAGGGGGGGAGGAGGAGGGGGGAGGGGGGGAGGAGGAGGGGGGAGGGGGAGGGGCGGTGGGCCGGGGTTGTGATTGGTGGTCAGTGAGAGGAGGGGGGGGGCGGGGGTTGTTGAGGTTGTGGTCAGGGGGGTCAGGGTCGAAGTTAGGGCGGTCAGGGTTAGGGTCAGGGTTGGGGTCATGGTTGGGTCTGGGGTCAGGGCTAGGGTCAAGGTTGGGTCTGGGGTCAGGGTTGGGGTCATGGTTGGGTCTGGGGTCAGGGCTAGGGTCATGGTTGGGTCTGGGGTCAGGGTTGGGGTCATGGTTGGGTCTGGGGTCAGGGCTCGGGTCATGGTTAGGTCTGGGGTCAGGGCTCGGGTCATGGTTAGGTCTGGGGTCAGGGCTAGGGTCATGGTTGGGTCTGGGGTCAGGGTTGGGGTCATGGTTGGGTCTGGGGTCAGGGCTAGGGTCGGGGTCGGGGTTAGAGACGGGGTTAAGGGTCAGGGCCTTGGGGGAGCAGGGAGAGTTGGGGTTGGGGTCAGGGCTAGGGTCGGGGTCAGGGCTAGGGTCGGGGTTGGGTCTGGGGTCAGGGCTAGGGTTAGAGGCGGGGTTAAGGGTCAGGGCGGGGTTAAGGGTCAGGGCGTTGGGGCAGCAGGGAGAGTTGGGGTCGTGGTCAGGGCTAGGGTCGGGGTTAGAGGCGGGGTTAAGGGTCAGGGCGTTGGGGCAGCAATGAGAGTTGTGTGTGAAGGTGAGCGCCAGCCTGCACTGCTTACCTGCCCTGCGGCTCTGCCTCTGCCTGCGCTCCTGACTGACCTCACCAACATGGCCGCCGTCAGCGTCCACACCCACATGGCCGCCGCCGCCACCGCCAGTGTTGCTCTGACTCACTGTGTCACTGTCAGGGCCGGCGTCAGCGCTGACCTCACCAACATGGCCACTGTCTGCACTTTGACTGACCTCACCCACATGGCCACTGTCTGCACTTTGGCTGACCTCACCAACATGGCCGCCGCCGTCAGCCTCTTTCTGGCTGCCCTCCTGACCGTTGTCCCCAGTTAGTCTCCTCCTCCCCCCCCCCGGTGTGTGGGTCTCCCCCCCCTCCCCCTCTCCTCCCCTCTGCCCTAACCCAGCTGCCCTCCAGTCTGTCACACAGTCGGGTAGCTCGGCTCTAGGGGCTCCCCTCCCTGCCTCCCCCTCTCCCAGGCTCTCCCTCCCTCCCTCCCCGGGTGACTGGTCAGAGAGGGCGGGGGGGTCTGGGGGCGTGTCGGGGGAGGAGGGGCCTACACCTGTCTGGAGCAGATCTAGAAGTTTCTGGAACTCGGTGACGTCCGGGCGCCCTTCTGTCCTGTTGCCGCGACGACCGCCCTCCTGACCTGCACCTCCTCCTCCCCACTCCTCCTCCTCCTCCCTCTCTCTACACCTCCTCCTCCTCCCCCCTTCCCTCTGCCCCAGGCCACCCTCCGAAGGCCAGTCCCACACGAAATCCAAGAGCTCTGGCCTCACCCTCTCTCCCCCATCCCCCTCCTTTCCAACCGACCCTCTCTCCGATTGGCTGGTATCCTTCACCAGGTCGACAGGCCTGTCACACGACCTATCGGTGTGGTCGTCGGTCTTCTGGGTGTGTTGTTGTGCCCTCCTCCTCCGCCCTCTTCTGACCCTCTGAGCGATGGACTCGGAGAACGCCACGGGCCTCTCCTGGCCGCCGCGGTCCACGTCCAACACCGTCTCCACGATGCAGTCGGGTTCCTCCTGACCCAAGCGGGCCTCCAGCTCAGAGTCCAACTCGCCCAAATCTGTCAAGTCATCCTCGTCGGCCTCGTCGTCCTCGTAAGGCATTTTCAAATGTTTCGGAATAACTTCCGTTTGGTTTTCCGGAGCTCCGGTTTCCGTGGAGACGAGAGGTTCAGCCAGACCGTGTCCCGGGGTGTCCGGGGGGGGGGGGGCGGCGGCCCACGGACCACACGTCAGGGAGGGAAGACAAGAGCTGGCAGGGAGAGAGAGAGAGCTCTGACCCTGGAGACTCCCCCACCAGGTCTGGACGAGCCCTGTCAGAGGGGAGGGGGAGGGAGGGGGGGAGAGAGAGAGAGAGAGAAAGAGGAACAGAAATATAGAGAGAGAAAGAGAGAGAAAGAGAGAAAGAGAGAGAGAGAGAAAGAAAGAGAGAGAGGGCTGATTCAACACTTAACACTAGAACAGCCATGAGGGGTCATTGAGTAAAGAAAAATCACTCCATCACATTTCAGGACACACACACACACACACACACACACACACATCCTCCTTTCATGACTTCCTAGTATGAAGCTATTTTGCAGTTTTCCTGTGTAGGAAGCAGGCAAATTTACAAGCGGCCAACTAGTGGTGGTTGTGTATAAGTAGCAGCTTGAGCATTGTAAAAACTATTATAGTAGGTAAACAGCACGGCTGTTCTCCAGGCAGCATAGGTGACAGCAACACTCTGACTCACGTTGGGGGGGCGTGCTCCTGTCGGGGGGGCCGTGGGGGCCCCTCTGGGGGTCTGGGGGGGGCCCGCGAACCCATGATGGACTGAACGGAGACGTAACGCTCGTAGCTGTCCAGCATGCGCCGTATCTTCTCCACACGCACACCGTGCTTGGTGCGTCTACACACACAGGACAGGAGAGAGAGAATCACACCATGCTTGGTGCGTCTACACACAGGACAGGAGAGAGAGAATCACACCATGCTTGGTGCGTCTACACACAGGACAGCAGAGAGAATCACACCATGCCTGGTGCGTCTACACACACAGGACAGCAGAGAGAATCACACCATGCTTGGTGCGTCTACACACAGGACAGGAGAGAGAGAATCACACCATGCTTGGTGCTTCTACACACACAGGACAGGAGAGAGAATCACACCATGCTTGGTGCGTCTACACACACAGGACAGGAGAGAGAATCACACCATGCCTGGTGCGTCTACACACAGGACAGGAGAGAGAGAATTACCTTTTCATTCAAGTGGAATAGTGGAATGGACAGGTTACAGAAAAATACTTTTTTTCCTGTTTCATTGCACTTTATTACACATAACTTTATTTACATATGGACTTTAATGTTCTGATTTTTTTGTCTGGATTGTTTGAGTTAATACCAAAGTCTGGTGCAAATTTCACTTGAATAGGCTCATTGGAACATGACATTTACTGTTCAATGTTTATTTCCCCCACTGTATACTGCATGTCATGCCTCCTCTCTCTCTCTCCCACCCTCCATGTCAATCTCTACTGTCTCCATCACAATAAAAAGCAGAAATTCCCTAAAAACATATAATAAATAAATAAATAGAGCTAAGGTTGATATTACCTCTCCAGTTCTCTGGGCTTGTTCTTCCATCTGGTGTCTGGCTCACGGAACAGCACCTTATACTTGTGTTTCACCGCCTGCCAGACACATCACACCTTCACTGTCATGTTCATTTACCACGGCTTTACATTACACTCAATCAAATAAGAAATAAACCATGGTTTACAAAGTAGGTATGAATCATTTATAATGCCTTTAACAACATGTAACAGGCTGGGGGGTATTCCACGTATGTTGGATTAGTATATTCGCGATTAAAAGGAAAGCCTTGTTCAGGTAACTCCTGATTGGGATTCAAGCCTCAAGTGATTCCTCGAACGAGAATCAGCCTTGTGTCATCAGTGTTCTAGAACCAGCCTTGTGTCATCAGTGTTCTAGAACCAGGCTTGTGTCATCAGTGTTCTAGAACCAGGCTTGTGTCATCAGTGTTCTAGAACCAGCCTTGTGTCATCAGTGTTCTAGAACCAGCCTTGTGTCATCAGTGTTCTAGAATCAGCCTTGTGTCATCAGTGTTCTAGAACCAGGCTTGTGTCATCAGTGTTCTAGAGTCAGCCTTGTGTCATCAGTGTTCTAGAACCATCCTTGTGTCATCAGTGTTCTAGAACCAGGCTTGTGTCATCAGTGTTCTAGAGTCAGCCTTGTGTCATCAGTGTTCTAGAACCAGGCTTGTGTCATCAGTGTTCTAGAACCAGGCTTGTGTCATCAGTGTTCTAGAACCAGGCTTGTGTCATCAGTGTTCTAGAACCAGGCTTGTGTCATCAGTGTTCTAGAGTCAGCCTTGTGTCATCAGTGTTCTAGAACCAGGCTTGTGTCATCAGTGTTCTAGAACCAGGCTTGTGTCATCAGTGTTCTAGAACCAGGCTTGTGTCATCAGTGTTCTAGAACCAGGCTTGTGTCATCAGTGTTCTAGAACCAGGCTTGTGTCATCAGTGTTCTAGAACCAGGCTTGTGTCATCAGTGTTCTAGAACTAGGCTTGTGTCATCAGTGTTCACACAAATGATGTTGACGTGCCTCGATCATTGGCTGCTATAGGCATAAAAGGAGAGAAACTCATGGTGTGGCCCCCATCTTCCCCTGACCTCAACCCTATTGAGAACCTTTGGAGCATCCTCAAGCAAAATATATATGAGGGTGGGAGGCAGTTCACATCAAAACAGCAGCTCTGGGAGGCTATTCTGGCATCCTGCAAAGAAATTCAAGCAGAAACTGTCCAAAAACTCACAAGTTCAATGGATGCAAGAATTGTGAAGGTGATATCAAAGAAGGGGTCCTATGTTAACATGTAACTTGACCTGTTAAGATGTTTTTGTTTGAAATAGCTTTTGATTTCAGTAAATATGACCTCCTAATATGACCCCCTAACCCTAAATTCATCAAATTACCATTTTTAGTTCTTTACAACCTATAAAATGTTTTGAAACTCTGTTGTGCATAATAATTTGGAACAGTGGATTTTGAGTTTTTTATTGAAAAAAAAAATACTGTTATCATTGGGAGGTTTGTTCAATAAAATTTGAATTATACTCTAACGGTTGATGACTTGAAAATTATACTGATTGTCATTTGCGCCTGTCACGTCTCCAGTACATTAGAACTTCGCATCCTTTGATACATATGGCGGGATGTAAGGATCTTGTAACTTCGCAAACAATGGCAAAATTGAAATAGTTTACTCTATGTTCAACTGCCGCGGCGAAGTTACAGATCCTTACATCCCGTCATATGTATCAAAGGATGCAAAGTTCTAATGTACTGGAGACGTGACAGGCGCGTGAGACTGCCATATATGTGCCGTTTTATATGTATTTATCATCATATTTATATCATCAAGGATCTTGACGGGATGTAAGGATCTTGTAACTTTGCAAACAATGGCAGAATTGAAATAGTTTACTCTATGTTCAACTGCCGCGGAGTTGCCTTTAATATACAAATATTGTATGACCCTCAGCCTGCTCACACGGCGCGGCTCCACGGTTCTTTGGTGGAAAGGCATTTTTAACGAACTCCCAGCGAAATCAAAACACGAAAATCTTCTGTCACTACCTTTTCCAGTTGAACATAGAGTAAACTATTTAAATTTTGCCATTGTTTGCGAAGTTACAAGATCCTTATATGTATTAAAGGATGCAAAGTTCTAATGTAGCTACTGGAGACGTGACAGGCGCCTGAGACTGCCATATATCTGCCATATATCATACCTCAGTTTTATATGTATTCATCATCATATTTTTCGGGCATTTAGCTCATTAAACGGCGAAAATCACTGGCGGACCTGGGTTGCGATTCCATTTAATTTACAGGGAACTATGTGTGAAAGGGGCTAACAGCTTGCAAAATAGGCTGACAACGCTAACGTTAGTAGTTATCTGTACTGTATCTGTACTGCACTTAGTAATGTTAGTACCAAATGTTAGTACCAAAGTTAGCCATCTATCGTTAGCTAGCAATTTGTATTTTGTTAACGTTACATTCTTATCTCAGTATTTGCGACTTCAGTCCTTGTCTTCTCTCAGCATACAAAAACCTCGGCTGACGTTCTGTCACCAATTTCTTCACCAAGGAGTTTCACGCGCACATTACAGTTTCAGCCCTTCACGCCTGCACACCTGTTCGCTACGTTGCTTCGCTTTTCTGTAGCCCTGGTAGGGCCATCAACGGCCAATCAAAATCTTATCGTTCGAACGTTCAACGTGCGTTCCAGACTAATGGCCCGCTCCGCCCCCCCCCCCAAAAAAAATAACTCATCGGATCTATATGATTCAGGGAAGTCACCTATTTTGGATTCAAAACGGCTAATTTCGACGAAAGGTGAGCGATTATCATGCCTACAGAAGAGACGATTGTCGAAAAGAAGATACTAGAATGGAACGTGATAGCCCGGCAGTCCTACTTATTGATCTTTATGAAGACGAAAAATAAGATGTAAAATAGTGCAATACTGCCGCAATTAACATGGCGAGGGAAATGGTTTGGCAAGAAATTGCTGACCGATTAAATGCGTAGGTCATACTAGCCCCAGTTATTGTTATATGTTCATATTTTAATAAATGAATATTTACTACTGTGGTGATATCAGCAGCAGGCTACAACCTGTCATATCATTACGATGACATAGTGGTATTGACCCCTGCAATAGTATTTATTCGTCATTTTAAGACGGTGGTTCAAATCCCTCTTCTGACACACTTTTTACTGCATTTCGTTGTCTGATGCTTGTACTCTATAACAATAAAGTTGAATCTAATCTAAACATTTATGTATAAAATGATGGTGTAGGCTAATTTACGAGAACTGACATGATTACAATGGTGTTTGAAGCCTTTCTGACTAGTAATGATGTTCTTCTAACTGGGCATAGATTATTTTTTCTTATGATTACTGATGGATAGATGATTCAGTTAGACAGATATATATATATATTGTAAATCGATTTGCATGAAGGCTTCGGTTAAATGTAAAATTCCGTAACCCCTGCGCCAAACACACCATTGTGACGTTGTCGATGCAAGTTGATAGACATACCTTTTTTCTTTTTTTTTTAATTACACCTTTTTATTTATCTATCTATCTATCAAACTATCTACGGTATCTATCTACCACACTATCAAACTATCTATCTATCTCGTAAAAAGTGGGAACTAATAATTCCTAAAAGACACTTGACAGAACTGTCGTTTGGGATTTAGTTTCCGCCTGTGAGACATCTTTGACGCACGTATCAGCTGACCTAAACCAGCCTGTAAACCTGCTCCTCCCCCCTCCCCCTCCTCCTCCTCCTAAACCAGCCTGTAAACCTGCTCCTCCCCCCTCCCCCTCCTCCTCCTCCACCTAAACCAGCCTGTAAACCTGCTCCTCCCCCCTCCCCCTCCTCCTCCTCCTAAACCAGCCTGTAAACCTGCTCCTCCCCCTCCTCCTCCTCAACCAGCCTGTAAACCTGCTCCTCCCCCCTCCTCCTCCTCCTCCTCCTAAACCAGCCTGTAAACCTGCTCCTCCCCCTCCCCCTCCTCCTCCTCCTAAACCAGCCTGTAAACCTGCTCCTCCCCCCTCCCCCTCCTCCTCCACCTAAACCAGCCTGTAAACCTGCTCCTCCCCCTCCTCCTCCTAAACCAGCCTGTAAACCTGCTCCTCCCCCCTCCCCCTCCTCCTCCTCCTAAACCAGCCTGTAAACCTGCTCCTCCCCCCTCCCCCTCCTCCTCCACCTAAACCAGCCTGTAAACCTGCTCCTCCCCCCTCCCCCTCCTCCTCCTCCTAAACCAGCCTGTAAACCTGCTCCTCCCCCCTCCCCCTCCTCCTCCTCCTAAACCAGCCTGTAAACCTGCTCCTCCCCCTCCTCCTCCTCCTCCTCCTAAACCAGCCTGTAAACCTGCTCCTCCCCCCTCCCCCTCCTCCTCCTCCTAAACCAGCCTGTAAACCTGCTCCTCCCCCCTCCCCCTCCTCCTCCTCCTAAACCAGCCTGTAAACCTGCTCCTCCCCCCTCCCCCTCCTCCTAAACCAGCCTGTAAACCTGCTCCTCCCCCCTCCCCCTCCTCCTCCTCCTAAACCAGCCTGTAAACCTGCTCCTCCCCCCTCCCCCTCCACCTAAACCAGCCTGTAAACCTGCTCCTCCCCCTCCTCCTCCTCCTAAACCAGCCTGTAAACCTGCTCCTCCCCCCTCCCCCTCCCCCTCCTCCTAAACCAGCCTGTAAACCTGCTCCTCCCCCCTCCCCCTCCTCCTCCTCCTAAACCAGCCTGTAAACCTGCTCCTCCCCCTCCCCCTCCTCCTCCTCCTAAACCAGCCTGTAAACCTGCTCCTCCCCCCTCCTCCTCCTCCTCCACCTAAACCAGCCTGTAAACCTGCTCCTCCCCCCTCCCCCTAAACCAGCCTGTAAACCTGCTCCTCCCCCCTCCCCCTCCTCCTCCACCTAAACCAGCCTGTAAACCTGCTCCTCCCCCTCCCCCTCCTCCTCCTCCTAAACCAGCCTGTAAACCTGCTCCTCCCCCCTCCTCCTCCTCCTAAACCAGCCTGTAAACCTGCTCCTCCCCCCTCCCCCTCCTCCTCCTCCTAAACCAGCCTGTAAACCTGCTCCTCCCCCCTCCCCCTCCTCCTCCTCCTAAACCAGCCTGTAAACCTGCTCCTCCCCCCTCCCCCTCCTCCTCCTCCTAAACCAGCCTGTAAACCTGCTCCTCCCCCTCCTCCTCCTCCTCCTCCTAAACCAGCCTGTAAACCTGCTCCTCCCCCCTCCCCCTCCTCCTCCTCCTAAACCAGCCTGTAAACCTGCTCCTCCCCCCTCCCCCTCCTCCTCCTCCTAAACCAGCCTGTAAACCTGCTCCTCCCCCCTCCCCCTCCTCCTCCTCCTAAACCAGCCTGTAAACCTGCTCCTCCTCCTCCTCCTCCTCCTAAACCAGCCTGTAAACCTGCTCCTCCCCCTCCCCCTCCTCCTCCTAAACCAGCCTGTAAACCTGCTCCTCCCCCCTCCCCCTCCTCCTCCTCCTAAACCAGCCTGTAAACCTGCTCCTCCCCCTCCTCCTCCTCCTCCTAAACCAGCCTGTAAACCTGCTCCTCCCCCCTCCCCCTCCTCCTCCTCCTAAACCAGCCTGTAAACCTGCTCCTCCCCCCTCCCCCTCCTCCTCCTCCTAAACCAGCCTGTAAACCTGCTCCTCCCCCCTCCCCCTCCTCCTCCACCTAAACCAGCCTGTAAACCTGCTCCTCCCCCCTCCCCCTCCTCCTCCTCCTAAACCAGCCTGTAAACCTGCTCCTCCTCCTCCTCCTCCTCCTAAACCAGCCTGTAAACCTGCTCCTCCCCCCTCCCCCTCCCCCTCCACCTAAACCAGCCTGTAAACCTGCTCCTCCCCCCTCCCCCTCCTCCTCCTCCTAAACCAGCCTGTAAACCTGCTCCTCCCCCCTCCCCCTCCTCCTCCTCCTAAACCAGCCTGTAAACCTGCTCCTCCCCCCTCCCCCTCCTCCTCCTCCTAAACCAGCCTGTAAACCTGCTCCTCCTCCTCCTCCTCCTAAACCAGCCTGTAAACCTGCTCCTCCCCCCTCCCCCTCCCCCTCCTCCTAAACCAGCCTGTAAACCTGCTCCTCCCCCCTCCCCCTCCTCCCCCACCTAAACCAGCCTGTAAACCTGCTCCTCCCCCCTCCCCCTCCTCCTCCTCCTAAACCAGCCTGTAAACCTGCTCCTCCCCCCTCCCCCTCCTCCTCCTCCTAAACCAGCCTGTAAACCTGCTCCTCCTCCTCCTCCTCCTCCTAAACCAGCCTGTAAACCTGCTCCTCCCCCTCCCCCTCCTCCTCCTAAACCAGCCTGTAAACCTGCTCCTCCCCCCTCCCCCTCCTCCTCCTCCTAAACCAGCCTGTAAACCTGCTCCTCCCCCCTCCCCCTCCTCCTCCTCCTAAACCAGCCTGTAAACCTGCTCCTCCCCCCTCCCCCTCCTCCTCCTCCTAAACCAGCCTGTAAACCTGCTCCTCCCCCCTCCCCCTCCTCCTCCTCCTAAACCAGCCTGTAAACCTGCTCCTCCTCCTCCTCCTCCTAAACCAGCCTGTAAACCTGCTCCTCCCCCCTCCCCCTCCTCCTCCTCCTAAACCAGCCTGTAAACCTGCTCCTCCCCCCTCCCCCTCCTCCTCCTCCTAAACCAGCCTGTAAACCTGCTCCTCCCCCCTCCCCCTCCTCCTCCTCCTAAACCAGCCTGTAAACCTGCTCCTCCCCCCTCCCCCTCCTCCTCCTCCTAAACCAGCCTGTAAACCTGCTCCTCCCCCTCCTCCTCCTCCTCCACCTAAACCAGCCTGTAAACCTGCTCCTCCCCCCTCCCCCTCCTCCTCCACCTAAACCAGCCTGTAAACCTGCTCCTCCCCCCTCCCCCTCCTCCTCCTCCTAAACCAGCCTGTAAACCTGCTCCTCCCCCCTCCCCCTCCTCCTCCTCCTAAACCAGCCTGTAAACCTGCTCGCTACCATGTTTGTTCTGAAGGATTGGTTGCAGCAAATTATTTGAGCCACATTGATGGAACAGAACTGTGTGTGTGTGTGTGTGTGTGTGTGTGTGATTCATGAACAGAACTGAGCTGAAATTATCACGAATTAGAAAAACTACCCAGGAATACCCCCTGGAGAGCAGGTTTACTCGAACAACAACATGTAACAGCCTTAAGGCCGATTTAAAGTTCTGCGTCGAATTTACGTGCGTAGCTTACGTATTCTACGTAAGGGGTCTCGCACTTTACACTTCTGCGTAGGCCGCGCTGCAATTACACCGTCACATCGCTAGGTGGCAGTGTGTTTTCAGCCCCTGTGCTGTGCCTCTTCCGGTTAGGAACTCAACGGAGCTCAAAGCTCAAAGCGGCATAATAGCGATCTTTTTGTTGTTATGCTTGTTGTAAATAAAAGTTCTATGATGCATTGAAATGACATTAAACTAAGATAATACGATGGTTATCATAATTTTTCAAATCTTTATTAATGAGTAATTACAGAAAAAGTAAATGACATTTCTGTCATGGCTTCCGCATTTTGGCCGACGAGAGAGTCGGAATCATGTGACGCAACCAAGTGGACCAATCACAGAGCTGACGCGTACGCTCACGCTCTGACGCGTAGTTAGATTTTTTTGAGAGGAGCGCGTCAAGGCTACGCACGGTCACGTGGGACTACGTAAGCTTACGCGTAGCCTACGGCGTCGACTTTACGCAGAACTTTAAATCGGCCTTTAGTGTTAGCTTAGCTTAATGAATGGAGCCCTTAGTGTTAGCTTAGCTTAACGACAAAAAAAAAAACCTAGGTTTAGAAGAAGGTGATAGAAGAAGGTTTTTCCTCCTATCAATGGCCCCGGGCCTGAGCTGGATTACTCTTCCTGCTACGACTGGTGGATTGATGATTCACTTGCTTAGTCAAATGTATAGATTGTAAGTCGTTTTGGAATAAGGCGTCTGCTAAATGCCAAACATGTAAAATGTAAATGAATGGTGCCCTTAGTGTTAGCTTAGCTTAATGAATGGTGTCCTTAGTGTAAGCTTAGCTGAATGAATGGAGCCCTTAGTGTTAGCTTAGCTTAATGATTGGAGCCCTTAGTGTTAGCTTAGCTTAATGAATGGTGTCCTTAGTGTTAGCTTAGACAAAGCTGTGCTGTGCTGACCTGAGCGACGTAGGGCCTCATCTCCCAGCCCTGCATGTTGGTGTTGTCGATGACGATGGGAGACCTTCCGCTCTCGAACGCCTCCTTGGCTGCAGGGGAGGGGGAGGAGTCAACACAGTGTGTTACCGGATCAGAGTGTGTGTTATGTAGCTCAGTACAGAGTGTGTGCGTGTGTGTGTGTGTGTGTGTGTGTGTACCTCTACTGTGGTTCCAGTCGTGGGCCTGCCCCAGCTCAGCGGCGTCGTAGCGATAGTCTCCATGACGACTGAAGAAGTCGTCCGTGCTCAACACCACTCCCCCTGGGTTCTGCTCCAACATGGCCCTGATCACACACACACACACACACACACATGCACACACGCACACACGCGCACAGGCGCACACACGCACACAATCAGTCAATCAGTCAGCCAGTCAGGTCAGCCAGTCAGTCAGTCAGTCAGTGAGTCAGTGAGTCAGTCAGCGCTCTTGTTAAAAAACCGTTCCACAACGGTTCATATTGCTCAGTTGACAGAGTCTACCCGTGTCTGTCTGTGTCTGTGTCTGTTTGTCTGTGTCTGTCTTTGTCGGTCTGTGTCTGTCTGTGTCTGTAATTGTCTGTCTGTACCCTCCTATCCTGCCCCCCCCCCTCTCTTACCTGGCTAAGGTCTACCTGCCCCCCCCCCCCCCCCCCCCCCTCTCGCTCTTACCTGGCTAAGGTCTACCTGCCCCCCCCCTCTCTCTCTTACCTGGCTAAGGTCTACCTGCCCCCCCCCCTCTCTTACCTGCAGGGATTAAAGCAAAAACAAAATCTCCTGACGGAAAAAAAAAATCAGGCCAAATCGGGGCCGGTGCGGTGGCTTTCCGTGCGCAAAGCGCGCGTGCGTTTTTCCGTTCTACGTTCTAATGCTTTGACTTTTCTTTCGAAAAATGTAAATACATTTCCGCGTTGTAGAAAATCAATGACACATCGCTAGTCAACTAACACAGCTTGTTTTGTGAGCCTGCTAAACAATGTACAGTAGTGTTATAGTTAACTAGGTAGCAGTCCAATCCATTACGTTGCAGTATTTTGGACTTGAATAGCGAGTTTGTGTTGTGATTCTCAACAACGTTGAAACGTAGTTTCGCCCTTTTCCATATTTTTTAATAATAAATGTGTGGACTGACGATGTAGCGCAGCCTAACTTATTCTAATAATTATTTAACATACTTTTATTGTGATAATTATTCCCCCCTCCTCCCAGACAAGGTCACATTATTATTGGATTGGTTGTTTGCGTGTCGGGTGAAGTTAGCTAAACATTTAACCTGCTAGCTAGCAAGAGAAACATAATGTCACGGGGCCCCGCGGTGGTGTAGCGGTCTACGCACTGGCCGCTAGTGCATGCTGCCCACCGGGGCCGGGGTTCGTATCCCGGCTCGCCAGATCCAGATATGGCCGAGGCACACGGGAAGCGGCATATTGGCCGGCCGCTTCCGAGGGCGGTATAGGAGTATTTCTGGACTAGGATCCGTCGCGCAACACCGCCCCCTGGGCGCCGGAATAACGGTACTGGGCTCGAGGAGCCAGTCAGCCTAGTCTGCCTGGCGGCCTCTTCTGGGACTGCCGGCCACGGGGTCGTGCGGCGGATCCTATGCAATAGGCAGGGGATAATTGGATGCTAAGTTGGGTTAAATTGGCTACCAAATTGGGTGAAAAAGGGATAAAATCTGAAAAAATAAAAAATAAAAAATAAAATAAAGAAACATAATGTCACTCTCCAAAGGTCTAAAGAGGAAAGTTGACGGTGAAAACAGGGCATTTAAACAGGAATGGACAGCGAACTATGCGTTCATCCTACCTGGTTTCATCAAAGCAAAGCCGTTGTGAGACTCACATTTTCCGTGCTCACAATGAATGTTCCCTTCCACCTATACATGCGAGTCGTCCTTTTCATCAATGAATGTGATAAAGACGCGCTAGAGGAATCGATTGGTGC
The DNA here is from genome assembly GCF_963989245.1 of Nansenia antarctica. Taxonomy (NCBI): domain Eukaryota; kingdom Metazoa; phylum Chordata; class Actinopteri; order Argentiniformes; family Microstomatidae; genus Nansenia; species Nansenia antarctica. The sequence goes on along the minus strand of NC_137688.1, from coordinate 300,950 downwards.
ATAAAAACCTTGAGAACTGCCGGATTAAAGTGACGTCCATAATAATAATAAAAAATAATAATACATTAGACTTATAGCGCTTTTCTAGACACTCAAAGACGTCCATATCACCAGATAACAAATAGTGACCGATGGGAGATGCCAGTTTTCTCATTAAGTGAGATTTAATAGCCTAATATTATTTTTTCTATTTTTAATGAATGGCTCATTGTAATTATTATCCCTAGTAAGGTAGCGTGTTTGCTCTGTCGTTTCAGGAGCATATAGGCAGCCTATGCACCACCACCCCTCCATGATCAAGCGGATTCAGCTTTTTTTTTTTTTTGCGCCGATTTTGTTGTCAATGTTTTTCATCAAATTAAACTGCATTTGCTTTGTTACTGTTCACATGTGTGGTGCAGTCACATAGCCTATAAGTAAACATTAAGTTTGAATGATTTACTGAGCTGGCGTTACTTTTTTCAAACTACACACCGCATGTCGTCTATTTCAGCACCACGCACCATGTCCACCTACTTATCACTATGAGGGGTTCAGCGTCAGTGCACCCCGCTCTGTTACTGTCGCATAGTTGTAGCCAATAAAGGCCTATATGTAGGCTATTATATATCATTTATATACCTAATACCGACATCAAAATAGATTGTCTGCCTCTACAAATCATATTACACCAGGTAAAATCCGTCACAACTTGGAATAAATCCGTCGCAACTTGGAATAAATTGACGGAAATCCGTCGTAGCGACGGAGAACTTTAATCCCTGTACCTGGCTACGGTCTACCTGCCCCCCCCCCCCTCTCTCTCTCTTACCTGGCTAAGGTCTACCTGCCCCCCCCCTCTCTCTCTCTCTTACCTGGCTAAGGTCTACCTGCCCCCCCCCCCCTCTCTCTCTCTCTTACCTGGCTAAGGTCTACCTGCCCCCCCCCCCCCCTCTCTCTCTTACCTGGCTAAGGTCTACCTGCCCCGCCCTCCCCCTCTCTCTCTTACCTGGCTAAGGTGGTCTTGCCCGACCCCCCCTCTCTCTCTCTTACCTGGCTAAGGTGGACTTGCCCCCCCCCTCTCTCTCTCTCTTACCTGGCTAAGGTCTACCTGCCCCCCCCCCTCCTCTCTCTCTTACCTGGCTAAGGTGGACTTGCCCCCCCCCTCTCTCTCTCTCTTACCTGGCTAAGGTGGACTTGCCCCCCTCTCTCTCTCTCTCTTACCTGGCTAAGGTGGACTTGCCCGACCCCGGGGCTCCTCTCAGCATGACCAGGACCTGCCCTTCCAGACGGAGCCTCCCCAGGGGGGGCGGGGCCAGGGGGGGCGGGGCCAGGGGGGGCGGGGCCAGGGGGGGCGGGGCCAGGGGGGGCGGGGCCTGGCTGGGCCAGCGTGAGCGAGCGTGCGCGGCCTGGGAGCTCCAGACGAGGGAGGGGGGGTTTGGGACCACCGGGGTGATGAAAGACGGCTGCTGGTTACCCTGGTTGTTACCCTGGTTACCCTGGTTGTTACCCTGGTTGTTACCCTGGTTGTTACCCTGGTTACGGAGGCGGAACTCCGCGGCCTGAACGTTCCAGAGCATCCCCGAACATCCCATGCTGAGCTGCTGAACCTCCTCCTCCTCCTCCTTCTCCTTCTCCTCCTCCTCCTCCTCCTGCTGCTGCTGCTGCTGTTGTGCTGCTGCGTTCCCCACCTTGGGTCTCGCCCCCCCGACCGCCCCCCAGCCCCCGCCCCGCCCCCTCCCTGAGGAGGAGGAGGAGGTGGAAGTGGACTGGGTCTGCTGCTTCCTGTAGGTCTGGAAGGCGGAGGGGCGGCCGGAGGCCCCCAGGTCCAAAGGGCCGTTGGGTTTGGGCCCGGCTGCCGTTTGAGTTCCTCCTGAGTCCTCCTGGCCGCCCACCGCCCCCCCCGCGCCTCCTCCTCCCAGGGAGCTGAGCTCGGTGACCGGGGAGCGAGCTGCTCCAGAGGGCTGCCCCCCCCCCGCGGAGGAGGCCCGCCCCTCCCCGGCCCCCCCCCTCCTCCTGGGGCTGGACCGGAGGAGCTCCGGGAGGGCCTGTGGTGGAGGGGTAGGGGGGGTAGGGGGCGGGGGGAGGGAGGACAGGGGGGGGTTCTGGTTCAGGCTCTCCAGCTCGCGGTCGATGAGGAGGTCCATTTCCTCCGTCAGGTCGGCGTCGTCGTCGACCCGGGGAGGGGAGGAGGGGGGGGGGGCTCCTCCTGTCGAGGTGGGGGGGTCAGGGTCTGGGGGGGGGGGGGGGCTCAGGAGAGCGGCGGCGGTCAGCTCGAACCCGGAGACACGGGGAGGGAGGGGGGAGGCGACCCCCTCCGCCGCCACAGAGAGCTCCAGGAGGGAATCCATCGCATTCTCAACTGGAGGGAGAGAAGGAGGGAGAGGAGGAGGGAGAGAAGGAGGGAGAGGAGGAGGGAGAGAAGGAGGGAGAGGAGGAGGGAGAGGAGGAGGGAGAGAAGGAGGGAGAGGAGGAGGGAGAGAAGGAGGGAGAGGAGGAGGGAGAGAAGGAGGGAGAGGAGGAGGGAGAGAAGGAGGGAGAGGAGGAGGGAGAGAAGGAGGGAGAGGAGGAGGGAGAGAAGGAGGGAACCCATCTTTTTAATATTGCCTTTAAATGACTAAATAATAAAATGATGATTTATATAATGATTGGAGCACTTTGAGCTGCAACGTTTGCAGGAAAAGCGCTATACAAATATAAGTTATTATTATTATTATATTATAAGAACCTAAAATATAAGCTTGTTTTACTCCATTGTTTGTAAACAATACATTTGCAAACAAACAATGTATAGCTTCAAAACATGGTTACAACTATCATTCTGATCTCATGGATGGACAGTACCAGAACTGAGACCAGCCTTATCCCTTCTCTGTTTACTAACATGGCTGTGAGTTAACTGGCTTTCTGGTTGTTTGATTTAAAGGATTGCAACTTTAAGTTATTTACAATACTTTAGCCACATAAGTGGGAGGTTTTGCATTCCCGCATATAGGTGTAGCGTAGTGTAAGTTCCGATAGTGTCTTATCATACAGTGATTCAATGTAACGTTGACTTGAGGTCAAAACAGCTACTACTAACTTACACTACTTGATACAACATAATACACTACATACATCGAGCAGCGTGTTGCCAATGTTGTCCAAAACAAACAAATCAAGAAAGACGAGTTACCCAACAACGGCATTCTTACGGTGGAAATGCATCTAATCGAGAGACACAGATGGAAAAGTAAGTAAAATGGTAAGTAGCTAAGTCAAATGTATTTCTATAGCACCTATCCCAGACCAGGGGTCACATATTACAAGAACATAATAAAACAGCTAAAGTCATAGCATGTTAAAATAGGCAAACAAGTGAAAATAAGAACAAGTAACAAACAACAAGTGTACAACAATATCAACAGGACACAGAAAGACAAGCCTTTGGGGTCTATACAGGACAGTCTTTAGCTGGGGGGTGTGGTTGCGGTCGATCACACCACGTCAGAGAAAACTACTTATCAGACAATCATTAACATCGATCATCAGATAGGAAGGTGTATTAGTCATGGGACCAGGAACGCACCTTAGCTCCGACACGGGTCATGTGGGACAGAGGTGGGACATGGGTGGGACAGAGGTGGGACATGGGTGGGACATGGGTGGGACAGAGGAGGGACATGGGTGGGACAGAGGTGGGACATGGGTGGGACAGAGGTGGGACATGGGTGGGACAGAGGTGGGACATGGGTGGGACAGAGGTGGGACATGGGTGGGACAGAGGAGGGACAGAGGTGGGACAGAGGTGGGACAGAGGTGGGACATGGGTGGGACATGGGTGGGACAGAGGTGGGACATGGGTGGGACAGAGGTGGGACATGGGTGGGACAGAGGTGGGACATGGGTGGGACAGAGGTGGGACATGGGTGGGACAGAGGTGGGACAGAGATGGGACATGGGTGGGACATGGGTGGGACAGAGGTGGGACATGGGTGGGACATGGGTGGGACAGAGGTGGGACAGAGGTGGGACAGAGGTGGGACATGGGTGGGACATGGGTGGGACATGGGTGGGACAGAGGAGGGACATGGGTGGGACAGAGGTGGGACATGGGTGGGACAGAGGTGGGACATGGGTGGGACAGAAGTGGGACATGGGTGGGACAGAGGAGGGACAGAGGTGGGACAGAGGTGGGACAGAGGTGGGACAGAGGTGGGACAGGGGTGGGACAGAGGTGGGACAGAGGTGGGACAGGGGTGGGACAGGGGTGGGGGACAGAGGTGGGACATGGGTGGGACAGAGGTGGGACATGGGTGGGACAGAGGAGGGACAGAGGTGGGACATGGGTGGGACAGAGGAGGGACAGAGGTGGGACATGGGTGGGACAGAGGAGGGACAGAGGTGGGACATGGGTGGGACAGAGGTGGGACATGGGTGGGACATGGGTGGGACATGGGTGGGACAGAGGTGGGACAGAGGAGGGACAGAGGTGGGACAGAGGTGGGACATGGGTGTGACAGAGGTGGGACAGAGGTGGGACATGGGTGGGACAGAGGTGGGACATGGGTGGGACAGAGGTGGGACAGAGGTGGGACATGGGTGGGACAGAGGTGGGACATGGGTGGGACAGAGGTGGAACATGGGTGGGACAGAGGAGGGACATGGGTGGGACATGGGTGGGACATGGGTGGGACAGAGATGGGACATGGGTGGGACATGGGTGGGACATGGGTGTGACAGAGGTGGGACATGGGTGGGACAGAGGTGGGACATGGGTGGGACAGAGATGGGACATGGGTGTGACAGAGGTGGGACATGGGTGGGACAGAGGTGGGACATGGGTGGGACAGAGGTGGGACATGGGTGTGACAGGGGTGGGACATGGGTGGGACAGGGGTGGGACATGGGTGGGACATGGGTGGGACATGGGTGGGACAGAGGTGGGACAGAGGAGGGACATGGGTGGGACAGAGGTGGGACATGGGTGCTATCTGTATCTACACCGTGCTATCTATCTAATCTTTGCATGTTGAACTTTGACCTCCAGGTTTCAGCAACATCGTCATCGTGGACAGTGCCCAGCCTCACTCACCTCTGAAGTCACACTCGGAGAGCAGCAGGTAGACCACCTCGGGGGCCAGGTGGGAGAACATCTCCTGCATGCTGCCAACCATCTCGTCGTCGTCGTCGTTGTTGCGATAAGAAGAAGAAGAAGAGTTCGGGTCCGAGTTCGGTTGCAGAGTCACGGGCGGACCACCAACGAGGAAGAAGTTGTTATTCGCGTTACTAAATCCACTTCTGTCTGTGGTCAGCGGGGGTCGCGCCGGGCTGTCGCCGCTCTTCTTTTTCCGTGGCATCGTCGCCGTGTTTGTGTGTGTGTCCCCAAGCCTGGGAGAAGGGTCCGAGCCTGGGAGAAGGGTCCGAGCCTGGCTCCTACAGTTGTATCCACGGCTGACCCGAGCTCAACGCAAAAAAAAAAAAAACCTGCTGGTTCGGGGGGGAGGCAGCAACACTCAGGCGACACAGCGCTCCCCGCGGAGGGAATGGGAACTGCAGCGTGTGCATAATGACCTGGGTGAAGGCAAGGCAGTAATAATAATAATTAGGCATCTCTAGTTGTGCTTACAACGTTTCGTGTCAGATGGTGGTGGCGGGGATGTTATTTAGGAGATTTGTTCCAAAAGTTGTTCCATATTGTCGTTTTATGCATTGCACACCTAAGGTCAATGTGTTTGGTTTTGTGTTGTGTTGGAACGACAGCCTCCTCCTTCTGTGTTGTTCCATATTGTCATTTTATGCAGACCTACGGTCAATGTTTTTGGTTTTGTATATTGTATTATATTGGTGTTGGTGAGATGTTTTGATATTTGTATTCTAAATAATAAAATAAAATAAATTCTTCCTTATTTAGCAAATGGCCCCTGGCCCGAGCTGAGATGACATGCTCCTGCTATGACTGACGGATGACAGACTCACTAGTTAAATACGTTCGACTATTTGTTTCGTCTGCTAAATGCCAAAAATGTAAATGATTTTCCACATCCAAGCTGTCAAGTTGTTTTTTCTTTCTCTTGGCGTTTGCAAACTATCCAAACATGGCAGACGTGGGGGTGTGGGCATGGGAGGTGTGGGCATGGGAGGTGTGGGCCTGGGAGGTGTGGGCATGGGAGGTGTGGGCCTGGGAGGTGTGGGCAGAGACAGTGAGTTTGGTGTGGGCATGGGAGGTGTGGGCATGGGAGGTGTGGGCCTGGGAGGTGTGGGCCTGGGAGGTGTGGGCAGAGACAGTGAGTTTGGTGTGGGATGGGATCCTCCGATATGTTCGCTTGAATAACCGCCCTGCCATGCATACACAACTCCCCCGCTTCCCATATTGCCCCTATGAACGGGTTTAAGATCAGTCTATCCTATCTAAATTGTATCCTTCACCACTCGAGGAGACAATACTACACTGACCTCGGATCAGAGTATAGAGGACATGTCATCCGCCCTAACCGGACAGGAAGTGGTGCTGTGTGGTTTTTCCGACTCCCGCCTCATTGATTTTGTGTTGCAGTACCAACTGCAGACCATGGGGGGCGCAGTGTTGCAGTACCAACTGCAGACCATGGGGGGGGGGCGCTGTGTTGCAGTACCAACTGCAGACCATGGGGGGGGGGGGGCGCTGTGTTGCAGTACCAACTGCAGACCATGGGGGGCGCTGTGCACCAAACATTCAGAGAGCACATTCAAACCGCTCTCACTGAGAGAGAAGAGAGAAGGAGCTTTGTGCCGAAACTAAAAAACCAAACCTGTGTGCCAGACTCATGAATTAAAACGGCCCTTTCGAGAGGTAAATATGGGCAGGGAGTGTAATCACAGTGTAATCTGCGCTGCTTCGGCATGGGACAAGTGATTGTAGTTGTTTCCAGCGTCCTTTCGGTGTGTTTACGGGGACGTTGAGCCCCTCCGCGGGGTGAGTTGGGAGGCGGCGGCGTAGAGAAGCGATGTGTTGCTGAAGTTGAAAGAAACAAACAAGTTACATTTATCAGCTGTTTTTCCTGCCGAATAAAGTTGTTGTTCCGCTCGGGCTCGGCAGCGTGTGGTCCGGGGCAGACCCCGGGGGGGCAGGGGGGGTCTGGGGTACTTCTGTGCTGCTCCGTTGCGGCGGCAGCAGCAGCAGCAGGAGGAACATGTCTGTGGGGTGATGGGCTGATCCTCTGCGGCCTAGCACAGCTTTAGCTTAGCATTAGCGAGTTAGCGTGGCATCTACCCTGAGCTAGCTATAGCCTCGCAGCTGCACATGTGTACTCGGGGGTGTTGGGAGATGTGATCCCGGGTGTGTCCCGCTCCTGGTCGGGCCGACAGACAGACAGACAGACACACTTCCACATGTCCTGGTGCTTTAACGGAGCCGTGTGGGACAGGAGGAGGATGTGTGCAGCGGGTGGCTGGCTGGGCTAGCTTAGCTTAGCTTAGCCGAGTGCTGCTGCTTTCTGTTTTATTCGGGGTTCTCGGGGTCAGATGTTCAGATGTTCTCCTCCGGGGGGGATGCGTCACCGTGTCGGCCTCTCGCGCTGCGGTTCCCTCCTCGCTGTGTTGCCCCGGACGGATCGTCGGAGGCTGAACACGCCGTTTTAAACGGGCTTTTGGAGAAGTGCGGTAGAATGGTTTGTGTGTTTGTGTTGAACTGTTGTTGTGTGACCCGTAGAGGCCAGTAGAGGACCGTGTGGACCAGCAGAGAGGACACCGTGGACCAGAGCCCTCCTGCCGCCTCCATGGAGTTCCCGCAGCAGCAGAAGCCGGCGGGGGACGGCAAGATCACCTATCCGCCGGGGGTGAAGGAGATCACGGATAAGATCAGCAACGATGAGATGGTCAAACGGCTGAAGGTAGGATGGACCCACCTGTTGGCTACCTGTCATATTGTTTATATATATTATATTATTCTAGAACACTGATGACACAAGCCTGGTTCTAGAACACTGATGACACAAGCCTGGTTCTAGAACACTGATGACACAAGCCTGGTTCTAGAACACTGATGACACAAGCCTGGTTCTAGAACACTGATGACACAAGCCTGGTTCTATGTTATGTTATGTTATGTTATGTTAATTTCATTTATAATGCGCCCCCCATCCAACTTTTACATGGGCCCGGGGCGCAGCCCGGGTAAAGGAACAGATAAAGACAAAGACAAGGAACACAGAAAGCAATCAGACACAGACGACTTAAACGTAAAACTCAGGCATACAATTCACAACAAATAGGGAGTAGACTTAGGGAACATCATTGACGAAGAGGTGGGTTTTTAACTTGGCTCTAAAGGAGTCCAGAGTGGGGGCAAACTTGATGGCAGAAGGGAGCGCGTTCCACAGGGTCGGTGCTATCACCGCAAAGGCACGGTCACCCTTCCTCTTGAGGTTGGTACGTGGGACCCTCAGGCTGAGTTGGGCGTCGGACCTGAGCCTGGGTCTGGGCCTTGAGGAGGTAGACTGGTCCAGGAGGTCCTTGATGTATGGTGGGGCGAGACTGTTGAGAGCTTTAAAAACAAAGGTGCAGATTTTGAACTTCACTCTCTTCTTCATTGGGAGCCAGTGAAGGGAGATGAGGACAGGGGAGATGTGGTCCCTCATTTTGGTGCCTGACACCAGCCTGGCAGCGGCATTTTGGACTAGCTGCAGGCGGTAGATGGTCTTATCAGGAAGTCCCGCATATAGTGAGTTGCAGTAGTCGAGCCTAGATGATATTAGCATGAGGACGACCCTCCTCAGGTCGCTGGGGGTGAGGAAGGACTTGATCTTGGCTATGATGCGTAGTTGGTATAGGCATGCCTTCACGACGGAGCTCACTTGTCGGTCAAGGTTAAGCTCGGAGTCAATGATGACACCGAGGTTCTTGACATGTGGTCTGACAAGGGTGGACAGGCTTCCCATGTTGGTGCTGAGCTGAGTGATGGCGGTGGTGTTGCCGATGAGGAGGATTTCCCCCTTGCTCTCATTCAGCTGTAGGAAGCTCTGGGCCATCCACTCCTTCACATCGCGGAGGCAGTCCATCAGGCGCTTCAGATCGGCGGGGTCGTCAGTGTTGATTGACAGGTAGAGCTGGGTGTCGTCCGCATAGCAGTGGAATGAGATATTGTAGCGTTGAGGGATTAGACATAGGGGGAGCATGTAGAGGGAGAACAAGATGGGACCGAGGTTCTAGAACACTGATGACACAAGCCTGGTTCTAGAACACTGATGACACAAGCCTGACTCTAGATCTTGCATCAATGTCCACACACTGCCACCCCCCCCCCCCCCTAACTTTGTAAACATGTATGTAAACTCTCATAGCAGCTATGGCTAGCTGCTCTGCTTTTCAGATACGTCATATATTATGTCAAAGTGCATTCATGACGTTTTCATTCTATAAGCACAGTGATAAGAGTGCAAATAGTGGTTATATACAACATGATAGTGATCAGTGGCATAACGGGTCTGCACTGCTGGGCCCTACTAATGCAGATGGCCAGAGTTTTTTTTTTCAGCGACTTTTGCTCAATTCATGCCTAGTTTATGTAACAGACTTCTCATTGCGTTGTGTAATTAAACTCTCGGACAGCAGTTTCCCAGTCAACCACACTGTTTAATCTGTCAGTGTTAATCTATAATCAGCAGGTGTTTCATCAGGCAGTGTCCAGGGTTTTTCCTGGCTCAAAATGAGGCGGAGGTGGTACCAGTGGTGTTTGACATCGGGGGGGGACCCATGAAGCAGGGCTGTCTGGGGGTCAAACGAGCATCAAACACTTAATTTCTTTCATTCTGGTGAATTGATATGCACCAATTTGTGCTCTTTCTGCATCAATTTATGGTGGAAATGTCATTATTCATGTAAAGGAAAACACAATATTCAGGCACCAGATGACCATTCAAAATATAATTAAGCAATATCACACGAGAGGGAGTGTGTTATACTGAATATCAGCACGGCTGTGATTCGGTCGTAGGTACGAGGCCGCAGACCGAGTAGAAGACAATCACAGCCGTGCTGATATTCAGTATAACAGCACGACCTCGAGTGTGATATTGCTTTTATACAACAGTTCTACAGCGTGATTTATTAGTTAAAAGCAATAAGCGACAACAGATTATGATTTGTTTGTTTATTTAATCATAAAAATAAACCAAAAATAGTTCCGCAACTGAACTTCAAATGGACTGTTGCCTAGTAACCTGAAAACAAACAATGTAGTCTAATTAACGGTCATTTAGTAGAACATCTGTGAGGCGGAGTGATACATATAGTTAAAAGTCCCAGTGCTGTTATACTGTATATCGTAACTCATGGAATGCCTCTTGTCCAATCAAATGACTTGGTTGGAACTAACTGTTGTATAGGGTTGGGTACCGAAAATCGGTACCGGTTACTTTACATTCGGTATGTACCCGTACCGAATCGCAAAGGAGATTTCGGTACTTTTCGTCACATCGCCTGTTAAATTTCCACTCAGTGAAAGCAGCGAGTACGGAAGGATAACGAGAAGGTTGCTAATAGCAACTTCCGCTAGCGGGTTGGCGTAACGCGACGCTCGACTTATGGGTGCGTTCCGTAAACTCGTTCTGGAATTCTGATCACCACTCGTGGAATGCCTTCTGTCCAATCAAATGACTTGCTCCCCTTATGACGTCGGGACCAGTGTGTGCTGCGACGCTCTCAGAGCGAGTTTACGAACGCAAGCCTTTGATTGGACAGTGCACGCCAGGATTCGACGCGTCTGTTGATGACGTTGTGCGGATGTGTGGCTGCGTCTCTGCGAGGTGGACAACATGATCGGGGATCTCTTGATATTCGGGTACTGTCCTTATCCTACTACTGTGTCTGAAAAATCAATCGTCATGGACCAGAGAGGGGGAGGGGAGTAGTAGTAGCTGAGCGGCAACAGAGTTTGGATTTTGACGAGGTGAAGGGCTCCAGTTTATCAGAGTTATATTTCCTCTTGGTCTTCTTGGTTCTGGGGGCTATGCAGGCCTCTTCACTAGATCCCTTTTCTAAGAATATTCTGATGTCCTTGAGGGGCTGCCGAACAAGTGTGTACTCGTATTCGACATCAGTACCAACGATAGGCACCAGGGGCGGTTTTAGGATTGTAGGAGATCCGGGGCTTAGCCCAGAGGGAGAATATAATGTGAGCGCGGAGCGCGCCGAAAAAATTTGCCTTCAACCTTCAACTTACCACCACCTTAAAGCGGACAAAAGGCACTGGAGAACACATATACATTCACACCCTTTAATGAAGCAAATTAATTGTGGTGGTTCTGGGCACAGAGGGAGGTCAGCACTAGGGGTGGGACGATTAGAAAATGTCATGTCACGATTATCGTGGGCAAAATAATCGCGATCCACGATATTATCGCGAGAATTAAAAAAATAAAATAAAATAAATGCCAATAAAACACACTGTAATCACTTTAACTTAGATTTTGTTGTAATCACTTTAACTAAGATTTTGTTGTATTTTTATTGAATCATGTTAATAACATTAACATCATTTTAAAAACATCTTGACAAAAATAAAAGGAAACGCAATTTAGACTACTACAACGTTTGCAGATTACTCCCCAACTTAGACATAAAATGGATCATAACAAATCGGAAATGTGTACAAAGTGTATTACCGAGGTTGGGAGCTTTGTTCATTGTGTTTGGACTTGTAGATATATAGATGATTACTGGAAAGGTATAGTGGATAAAATTCATCTAATTCTAGATGTTACATTGGATAAGGACCCCATGTGTCTATTGTTTGGGTTGCCAGACAAACAACTTAAAAGTATGCATTCCAAAAGACTTCTGTGTATCCTCACTTTTTGTGCAAGGAAAAATATATTGCTGAAATGGATAGACTGCAAACCGCCTACAATAGCTGGATGGCACAAGGTAATTTTGGATATGATTCCTATGGAATATCTGACATAGGTCTAAGTGTAAGATAAAGACATTCTATAAGATTTGGTCTCCGTTCTTAGATTATATTGGTACCAGACTGGCTGCCATTGTAATGAAAGGTTTGGTGGATTACACTCAAGAAAGTCACAAGACTAATGTGTAACAGATCTACAATGTATGGGTCACAATATTATTTACTGTGCTGGTGTTGTGCTGCCGCTGTGTTTAGGACTGTAAGACATGGATGCTGTCTCCGATGGGGGTGATCCCCCCCATATATTATGGCATTTGTTGTCATTTTCTTTTCTGTTTATTTCTGATATGTGACATGGCCTCCTCCCCCCCTGTTTTTTTGTTTTGTTTGTCTCTGTTTTTTGTTTGTTAGTTTGTAAAAAAAAAAAAAAAAAAGAGAAAGAACATTTTCTGTTATTGTTTATGGACAATGTACTGCATAACAAAGTGCAAAACTAGTTTTCTACTATTAATGGGACAATAACCTCCCCCACGGATACTAGTTGTTGTTGTTATGTCCTGTTGTGTACATGTCTCTGTGAAACTCAATAAAATAAAATAAAAAACACACATAGGTCACATACATTAATACATACAATAAAAACAGACAGATCAAATCATGATACAGGTGATGGTACTCCTGGGCCATATTCCACTAACGGTGGCTTAATATAGCGGCGCTATAATTAAATGCGGCGCTCAGGGACCTCGAGATTGGTATTCAAGCCTCAGGTGATTCCTCGAATGAGGATCAGCCTTGTGTCATCAGTGTTCACAGAAGACAGGCTTACAAATCTTCGATATGGGCGCGTGCACGCAGACATACGCAGCCCAGAAGAGTCGATCTGTCGAAATGAAGATACTCCACTCTGCAGGGGTACTACATTTGCGCAGCATTCCGAATTATTGATTTTTTATGAAGACGGAAAAATAAGATGTAAAATAGTGCAATACTGCCGCAATTAACAAGGCGAGGGAAATGGTTTGGCAAGAAATTGCTGACCGATTAATTGCGTAGGTCATACTAGCCCCAGTTATTGTTATATGTTCATATTTTAATAAATGAATATTTACTACTGTGGTGATATGAGCAGCAGGCTACAAACCGTCATATCGCCACAATGGCCTAGTGGTATCGACCGCTGCCATAGGATTTATTCGTCATTTTATATCGGTGGTTCAAATCCCTCTTCAGGCGCACTTTTTACTGCATTTCGTTGTCTGAATCTAATCTAAAATCTCATCTAAAAAAGTATTGTAGGCTATAAAATTATGGTGCAGGCTAATTTACAAGAACTGACACGATTACAATGGTGTTTGAAACCTTTGCATGAAATCTTCGGTTAAATGTAAAAAAAAAAAAATGAATGACTTAGTCAAGTCTCGAACTCGCAACCTTTGGAACTCGAGTCCGCAGCCTTAACCACTACGCCAACCAGACCACTGTAATGACGGCAATGCAAGTTGAGACAATTACTTCTTTTTTTTTTTTTTTACACTCTTTTCGATCTATCTATCACACTTTCAAAATATCAAGTTATCTATCACACAATCAAAATATCTATCGATCGATCACACTTTCAAAATATCAAATTATCTATCTATCACACAGTCAAACTATCTAATCAAACTATCTAATCTATCTATCTCATGTGAAGTGGGAACTAATATTTCCTAAAAGACACATGAGGAACTTTCGTTCCGGGTTTAGTTTCCGCCTGTGAGCCTTTTTTGACGCACGGATGACTATAGCCTGTGTTTTAGCCTGGTCGGGACCAGGCTAATTATATCTGACTCAGAAGGAGCTCAACCAAGCAGCGAATTATTTGAGCCACATTGATGGCACCGAACGCAAGCTAACATTTTCGAGGCTTAGAACTTTATCGAGGCTTAGAACTTTATCGAGCTTTGTGGAATAGGGCCCTGCTGGGCATTGCTGCCTGACTCACCTCCAACAGTGCCTTTATAGTGCAGCAGATTAAATCAATATTTCATAAGAATCGTTCACTTGGTGATACAAGCACCAAATTTGGCACAAATGATGTCCAGGATGTACTTTCTAAGAAAAGTACGGTTTCCAGCTGGAAATCCAAGATGGCTGCCACTTTTCAAGATGGCCGCCTCATCAGATGCAAAATAACGTTTTTTTGGAGTAGAACTTGAATGAACAGAAATGGGTTAATGGTCCAAACATCAAAATGAATGTATCCTTACTGGAACTCAATTGTGTCAATTGAATTCCAATATGGCCGCCAGTTTTCAAGATGTCAACCAGTATGAGTTGGCATCTCAAGTCAAAGATGCAAACAAAGATGTCAGGCATCATGAGCAGACCAGTCAGTCTCAGAAGTCCTTCACTGACAAGGTCCAAAAGTTGTTTGATGTGATGAAGGATCTGGGCAATCCTTTCCAGGAAGAGTCCAAAGATCTGCTCACATTGGACACAAAAACCATCGCACATCCCAGTGCTGCTGAGCTTGTAAGAACTCACTTTGAGAAAGGTCAAGCTGCCTTCAGAGACTTTTTCAATGGTCTGGGGGATGAGGGTTCCTTCTATAAGCCCATTAAAAAGAACAAAGCCGACTTCTTTCGCCAAGAGGCAGCTGCAGCTTCCAGTGACATGAAGAAGCAGGTACTCAAAGATGACTGTCGTCTGTTCTCGCAGCTTTTTATATCGTGCCAATCACGAGAGTGTGACCTGCTTGAGTTCTTTAAGCATGAGAATCAACCTTTCCCTGCTGCACTGAGTGACACAGGGAAACTCCACTCTGGCCAGAAGTCTCAGCTTTCAAAAATTCTGGAAGCTACCATTTCTCCTCCTGACAAACAACCAGAATGTGATGCCATTGTCATTGATGGTTCCTCTCTTGTGCATTCATTGTCTCCTACGACATCAAAGACCTTTGAGGAATATGCTGTCCAGGATGTAGTTCCAAAAATCCAGACCTACTCATCAAAGTATGAGCAAACAGATATCATTTTTGATGTCTACTGGACTTCAAGCCTGAAGGCTGAAACTAGGTCAAACAGAGGTATGGGAGGTCGACGAAGAGTGACAGACAAAAACAAACTGCCACCCAACTGGAAAAGCTTCCTGCGAGACAGCAACAACAAGACTGAGCTCTTCATGTTCCTAGCCGACAATATAGTGACCCTGTGTCCCAACAATGTCATAGTTGTGACCAAAGGGGAGCAGGCTCTATCAAACAAGCCCATCAGCCTTGAAGGCTTAAGTCCATGTAACCATGAGGAAGCTGACTCCAGAATCTTCATACATACTCTTCATGCAGCCAAGCAACAGATGAAGTCTGTGTTGATCAAGGCATGCGACACAGATATTCTTGTTGTTGCAGTCAATGTTTTTGCGACTCTTCAGGATGCAGGCTTAGTAAGGCTTTGGGTAGAATTTGGCCAAGGTCAGTCCATTAAGTGGTTGCCTATCTATGACATGGTGCTTTCTCTTGGCGCAGAGAAATCCAGTGGCATGCTGTTCTTTCACGCCTTCACTGGCTGTGATGTTGTGTCAGCTTTTCGTGGCAAAGGCAAAAAAACGGCATGGCAAGCATGGGAGGTTTGCCCTGAAGTGAGCCCTGTCTTCAAAAAGCTCAGTCAGTACCCACCTATCATAGAAGATGCAGACCTCAACATCCTTGAGAAGTTTGTCATCACCATGTATGACAAGCAGAGCACTACAGGCAAGGTTGACGAGACAAGACTAGAATTATTTGCGCGGAAGCAAAGGTCTTATGATGCCATTCCACCGACAAGCGCATCCCTCGTTCAGCATGTGAAACAGTCTGCCTTCCAAGCTGCCTGCATATGGGGCCAGGCAACAGTGTGCAAAATGCAAATTGAAAGCCCTGCCAACTGGGGCTGGAAAAAAGATGGTGAGGTCTGGCAAGTGGTCTGGACAACCCTTCCACCGATTGTTCAGACGTGTGAGCAGTTGACGAAATGCGGCTGCAAGACTGAATGCAGAGGATGATGCAAATGTTATCGATTCGGCCTGAAGTGTACCCAGTTGTGTGCCTGTGAATGTGAGGACTAAAAGAAGAAACAGCCATGATTGCCAGCCATGTTTTGCTCAGAATTGTACAATGCAGCCTATGCTTGGACATGTTTTCTGTGTTTCCGCTAACTACAGTATAAATGAAAAAAATACAAAAAAACAAAACATTGGGGGAG
The DNA here is from genome assembly GCF_963989245.1 of Nansenia antarctica. Classification (NCBI taxonomy): domain Eukaryota; kingdom Metazoa; phylum Chordata; class Actinopteri; order Argentiniformes; family Microstomatidae; genus Nansenia; species Nansenia antarctica. The sequence continues at coordinate 284,882 of NC_137688.1, read as the reverse complement.
ACAAAGACAGCCTCTACGTGGCCTTCCCTACAAGTAGCTTACAGGTCCAATAGCCAAAAGTGAAACTAATGTCTTTAATGCATCTTTTAGGAAATTGCTCAATCATTCTGGTTATTTTGTGTCCTTTTTGAAATGATAAAATAAAATAAATTTGTAGCACTGCTTAAATGCAATATGCGTATTTTGCGTATCGGAAACAACACCAAGAGAGTGTTTTTAGTTTAATTCCCATTTTATCACCATAATATTCAATAATTTTGATATTCTAAATGCAGAATTGGATTTCTCGCACTCAAAAACATAAATTTCAATGTATAGGCCATCAACATAGGATTATTCAGTCAAAAACGCTGTTTGAATCCATTTCGAATGGCGGCCATCTTGAAAAATGGTGGCCATTTTGTTTTTTCAAGTGGAAACCGTACTTTTCTGAGAGAGTAGGTCCCAAAGCACTTTTGTGCCAAATTTGGTGCTTGTATCACCAAGCGAACGATTATTTCATTAATCTGCTGCACTATTAGAACAGGTGTGCTGTGACACCTCACTGAACCTAACTGGGCCTAACTGGGTCATCAGCTGGGGACCAACAGTCAGACAAAGCAGTGTTTATAAAATGTAGTGCCTGTTTAAAAAGTCCAGTCATTTAAAAATAATAATAATAAAAAATAAATTTAAAAAAACGATTATGACGATTATTCAACTAATTAAAATTCTCCACGATAAAGTTATCGCGGGTGTTTTTATCGCGATTAACGATAAACACGATAATCGTCCCATCCCTAGTCAGCACACGTAGCTCCCCCTGTCAGTCACCATCATTTATATTTGTATAGAATTACATAATTGATGGGCTGAGGCTAGTTATGTTACAGTATGTATGTCAGGGCAGACTCTGTGCTCACCACTTATATTGTATTTAGAGTCTTGTCCTGTGTTATATGACGATATATTACATGTATTGTTGGCTTGTGTATAGTACTGTGAAATCAAATCCCCCCTGGGACATTAAACAAACTTAGTTAGTTAGCGTTACATCTTAGGATAGATTTGAGTCATGTTCTGTATACATACATACTACCATAAGGGCATACTTAATGTGGTTACTCCATGTTTACTAGCTATTTACTATCATTATTTTTCACTTGTTACTCAGTCAACCAGAGTGCAGATATCAAAGACTATATCAGCCTGTTATTCACTTTATTTGTATAAGTATTATCCTTTGTTTGATTTCTTACCATGTACCGTAACAGTACCTTGCTATTTTTCATTTTCATTATAACATAACGTTATGTTATGATAGCCAGCTAGCATTAGCAAACCGGAAAAGTAGTGTCAGTGAGTCAGTCACCTTTCTAATAAGATTCACAAACCTGAAACATCATCTATGTCATCACTGCTGGTGATGTCATTGTTGTCAGCTGCTGAAACTGCTGCTGCAACAGTTCTTGGCGATTAGTTTTTTTGAAAAAAACTTTCGGATATCCATCCTTACACTTTTGTCAGGCACTGATTGAGAGGCACTGATTGAGATCACTTCTTCTTCAGGGCAGGGCAGGCTACGCAGTACGCAGGCTAATGTCGCGCAGCTGCTGCCTCTCTGTTGGACTCGACGTCACTCACGATTTTTTAAATTTATTTTATTTTTTATTTTTTGAAAGTAAAACATTCGGGGCTTTTCAGAAAACATCCGGGGCTTGAGCCCAAGTAGCCACCCCCTAGCGCCGCCCCTGATAGGCACCCCCAGCTTAATGGAGTTCCCAAGGCTCAGGAGTTTTATTTTCATTTATTTTAATTTGAGTGTATATTTAACTAATATATATTGTGCCTCAGCAATAAAAAAGTGAAAAGCTGTTTAATGTTGTCGACCGTGTTATTATTATATATATATATATATATGTCATTTAAAAAAATCAAAAGTACCGAATTCAGTACCGTTTTGGTACCGGTACCGTTTTTAAAGTATCGGTTAGGTACCGGTACCGGATAAAACCCAAACGGTACCCAACCCTACTGTTGTATAATGTAATATAATGCAATATAAGGCTCTCAGGCATTCTGTACTTTCAAATATGTATTCTCCTTGAGCAGTCAACATGAACTATCAGCTATTTCGGTAGCAAAAACGAAAGCTAACTTATTTGCGAAACAGCGCCCCCGCCACCACGTCGGCTCAGTGCCGCAATTGCAGGAAAAACTCTGGTGTTGGTTGCGCTCATACAGACAGACTGGGCATGTCGACCGAAGTGTCAACCAGGGCTTGACATTAAGCTTTTTCAGGTACTTGTCCTTCGGACAAGTGAACTTATCTTTTACTTGTCCTAGAGCCAAAGATTTAGAAAAAGCAATAATATGAATAATAATATATTATACTCTCACCGGCCACTTCATTAGGTACACCTTTTCAACTGCTTGTTAACGCAAATATCTAATCAGCCAATCATGTGGCAGCAACTCAATGCATTTAGGCATGTAGACATGGTCAAGACGACCTGCTGAAGTTCAAACCAGCATCAGAATGGGAAATAAAGGTGATTTAAGTGACTTTGAACCTGGCATGGTTGTTGGTGCCAGACGGGCTGTTGCGTGATATTATAGTGTCAATATGGACCAAAATCTCTGAGGAATGTTTCCAGCACCTTGTTGAATCTATGCCACGAAGAATGAAGGCAGTTCTGAAGGCAAAAGAGTGGGTCCAACCCCAAGGTGTGCCTAATGAAGTGGCCAGTGAGTGTATGTGTATGCAAATAACACATTGGACTACTATTGATTTGATAATGATGTATCCTTAATTTTCAAATGTATTCAATATTTTGTAATTATTTAAAAACGTAACCCCTAACCCTTTTAGATTAAGATTGGCCACAAAAGGGATGAATATCTAGGAATATTTACAAAAAAAATTTGTAACTATAGTCTCTCCCCAATGGAAGCAATCTTATTTGCTAGCTTTTGGATAGTAGCCTATCCTATATTCAAATTGAGAAATCTATTAGTGTCATTCTGAAGTTCGTATTGCGATGTGCTGGTCTTTAAACTTCAAACCTAAAATATACGCTCGCATCGAACTACATGAAAATAAGCGGCATTGAGAAGAAGCGAATATGCGCATGTTCACGTGAATGGCACTAGTGACAGGAGACCCACAACACTATGGCTGCGTTCGTAAATTCGCTCTGGAATCTGATCAGCACTCATGGAATGCCTTTTGTCCAATCACGTCTTTATGACGTTGAACGCAGTGTGCGCTCTGAGCGAATTTACGAACTATGACGATAACGAACTACGAGAGACTGAAATAGCGAGAATGAGGCGCGGCATCGCTTTGCTTGCTTTTTTTTTTTTTTTACTATTCAGATCGGAAGGAGGAATTCATGTTTGCAGATATTAATACATATTGATTTCTTTTTTTGTTTTGACTTGTCCATCGGACAACTGCAGGAGGAAGTCCACTTGTCCGAACATAAAATGTACTTGTCCCGGACAAGCGGACAAGCCTTAATGTCGAGCCCTGCCAACCATACAAATATAATTATTATATTACACAAATGTACCTGTTAATCTAAATAACCAGCAGGCGTTTCATCAGGCTGTGTCAGAGACTAGTCTGTTAGACTAACCTACTGTTGCTAGCTAACCTACTGTTGCTAGCTAACCTACTGTTGCTAGCTTAACATTCAATTTGACGGTTAACATACAATATATAATATATAAAGTTTCCGAAGTTGTTTTCTAACAAAATGATATCATTGGTATCTTCTTATTGACATTTACAAATTAATTGATGAGTGTTAAGAGGAGTCCTTACCGTTGGTTACCGTTGGTCGCGCTCATACAGGTCGCGCTCATACAGGTCGCGCTCATACAGGTTCACGTCACACACCGTCCCAAGTCGCGAGCGAGCCACGCCAACCAATCAAGCAATTCGTCGGTTCTTAAGTGTGACGTCACCCTCGTTGCCTTACTGTGGTAATTATAAACTGTCATCGGTCTTCTACATCCGTATCTCCCTTTACCACTGGTTGTTGTTCTGTCATGGGCCTCTGGTCCCAACCAACCAATGGCCCTGTTTGAATCCTTCCACTGATAGATAGATGGATGGATAGATAGAAGGATAGATGGATGGATAGATAGGTATATAGTTTATTAGCCACACGACCAAAGCCGGTGGAATGTGTTCTCGGTACACCATATTCATCTCTGCAGCACACAAATGACAACAACAAGGAAGTGCACAAAGAGAACATCAGACAAAAATAATAATAAATAGACAACAGGCAATCGCATGCATGTGGGTTATGACAATGAGGAGGGGGCTAGAGGGAGGCAGGACGTGAGGGGTCAGAGGTGATCTTCTTCGTTGTGGTGTAGTTGTGGTGTAGTTGTGGTGGTGTAGTTGTGGTGTAGTTGTGGTGGAGTTGTGGTGGTGTAGTTGTGGTGTAGTTGTGGTGTAGTTGTGGTGGTGTAGTTGAGGTGTAGTTGTGGTGTAGTTGAGGTGTAGTTGTGGTGTAGTTGTGGTGGTGTAGCTGTGGTGTAGTTGAGGTGTAGTTGTGGTGTAGTTGAGGTGTAGTTGTGGTGGTGTAGTTGAGGTGTAGTTGTGGTGTAGTTGAGGTGTAGTTGTGGTGTAGCTGTGGTGGTGTAGTTGTGGTGTAGTTGAGGTGTAGTTGTGGTGTAGTTGAGGTGTAGTTGTGGTGTAGTTGTGGTGTAGTTGAGGTGTAGTTGTGGTGTAGTTGTGGTGTAGCTGTGGTGTAGTTGTGGTGGTGTAGTTGTGGTGTAGTTGTGGTGTAGTTGAGGTGTAGTTGTGGTGTAGTTGTGGTGTAGTTGAGGTGTAGTTGTGGTGTAGTTGTGGTGTAGTTGAGGTGTAGTTGTGGTGTAGTTGTGGTGTAGTTGAGGTGTAGTTGAGGTGTAGTTGAGGTGTAGTTGTGGTGTAGTTGAGGTGTAGTTGTGGTGTAGTTGAGGTGTAGTTGTGGTGTAGTTGTGGTGTAGTTGTGGTGTAGTTGTGGTGGTGTAGTTGAGGTGTAGTTGTGGTGTAGTTGAGGTGTAGTTGAGGTGTAGTTGAGGTGTAGTTGTGGTGTAGTTGAGGTGTAGTTGTGGTGTAGTTGTGGTGTAGTTGTGGTGTAGTTGAGGTGTAGTTGTGGTGTAGTTGAGGTGTAGTTGTGGTGTAGTTGTGGTGTAGTTGAGGTGTAGTTGAGGTGGTGTAGTTGTGGTGTAGTTGTGGTGTAGCTGTGGTGTAGTTGTGGTGTAGTTGTGGTGTAGTTGAGGTGTAGCTGTGGTGTAGTTGTGGTGGTGTAGTTGTGGTGTAGTTGTGGTGTAGCTGTGGTGTAGTTGTGGTGTAGTTGTGGTGGTGTAGTTGTGGTGTAGTTGTGGTGTAGTTGTGGTGTAGTTGTGGTGTAGTTGAGGTGTAGTTGTGGTGGTGTAGTTGTGGTGGTGTAGTTGTGGTGTAGTTGTGGTGTAGTTGTGGTGTAGTTGTGGTGGAGCTGTGGTGTAGTTGTGGTGGTGTAGTTGTGGTGTAGTTGTGGTGTAGCTGTGGTGGAGCTGTGGTGTAGTTGTGGTGGTGTAGTTGTGGTGTAGTTGAGGTGTAGTTGAGGTGTAGTTGTGGTGTAGTTGTGGTGTAGTTGTGGTGTAGCTGTGGTGTAGTTGTGGTGTAGTTGTGGTGTAGTTGTGGTGTAGTTGTGGTGGTGTAGTTGTGGTGTAGTTGTGGTGTAGTTGTGGTGGTGTAGTTGTGGTGTAGCTGTGGTGTAGTTGTGGTGTAGTTGAGGTGTAGTTGTGGTGGTGTAGTTGTGGTGGTGTAGTTGTGGTGTAGTTGTGGTGTAGTTGTGGTGTAGTTGTGGTGTAGTTGTGGTGTAGTTGTGGTGTAGTTGTGGTGTAGTTGTGGTGTAGTTGTGGTGTAGTTGAGGTGTAGCTGTGGTGTAGTTGTGGTGGTGTAGTTGTGGTGTAGTTGTGGTGTAGTTGAGGTGTAGTTGTGGTGTAGTTGAGGTGTAGTTGTGGTGTAGTTGAGGTGTAGTTGTGGTGTAGTTGTGGTGTAGTTGTGGTGTAGTTGTGGTGTAGTTGAGGTGTAGTTGTGGTGTAGTTGAGGTGTAGTTGTGGTGTAGCTGTGGTGTAGTTGTGGTGTAGTTGTGGTGTAGTTGTGGTGTAGTGGTGTAGCTGTGGTGTAGCTGTGGTGTAGTTGTGGTGTAGTTGTGGTGTAGTTGTGGTGTAGTTGTGGTGTAGTTGTGGTGTAGTTGTGGTGTAGTTGAGGTGTAGTTGTGGTGTAGTTGTGGTGTAGTTGTGGTGTAGTTGAGGTGTAGTTGTGGTGTAGTTGAGGTGTAGTTGTGGTGTAGTTGAGGTGTAGTTGTGGTGTAGTTGAGGTGTAGTTGTGGTGTAGTTGTGGTGTAGTTGTGGTGTAGCTGTGGTGTAGTTGTGGTGTAGTTGAGGTGTAGTTGTGGTGGTGTAGCTGTGGTGTAGTTGTGGTGTAGTTGAGGTGTAGTTGTGGTGGTGTAGTTGTGGTGTAGTTGTGGTGTAGTTGTGGTGTAGCTGTGGTGTAGCTGTGGTGTAGTTGTGGTGTAGTTGTGGTGTAGTTGTGGTGTAGTTGTGGTGTAGTTGTGGTGTAGTTGAGGTGTAGTTGTGGTGTAGTTGTGGTGTAGTTGTGGTGTAGCTGTGGTGTAGCTGTGGTGTAGTCTGGTGTAACCCAGAGTTTTTCATGGTCAAGTCGTCACATGGTTACAGAAAAAGCTAGGGCCCTATTGTGACTGTGAACCAGGGCATATCCGCTTGTTAAGTCGTGACGTGTTTCCGGGGCCAAAGTTGGCTGAGGCGCTGTCTTCGAAATGGAGAAATAATAATAATAATAAATTATATTTATATAGCGCTTTTCCGAGGCTCAAATACCCTGACAATATGGAGAAAACGGGAAAGTGCCGTGTCCCTTGTTGAATGAATAGATCCGAGTCTAAAAAACGATTAAACTGTCATTCTACCGCTGTAGTTAACAGGTACTCTGGTGCGGGAATTTCTGGTTTGAACCCGGAAATGGCTAAACGTCACTTTTGACGTCAGACTTAACAAGCGGATAGACACACGCTGGACTTGTCTTGTAAACGTCTCGCAGTGTGTGTGTGTGTGTGTGTGTGTGTGTGATGTAGCTCAGTACAGAGTGTGGTGTGTGTGTGTGTGTTATGTAGCTCAGTACAGTGTGTGTGTGTGTGTGTGTGTGTGTGTGTGTGTGTTATGTAGCTCAGTACAGTGTGTGTGTGGGTGTGGGTGTGTGTCGGTGTGTGTTAGGGCTGGGCAAACGATAAAAATTTCTTTTTCGATAATCGCAAGAATTAATGATCAATTATCGATTTATCGATATTTCAATTTATTTATTTTTTAAATCGAAGAAAAAAAAATAGGGCAGAAATAACAAGCATGTTTTCCTTGGGGAAAACTTTATTTGTGTTGCTATTGCACTCATTCATTCACATTCAAACTAGACACTACAGTCAGATAACAATCCTCTTAAACAAGGCAGTGAGTAGATTAAATTGTTTAACTTAAAAACACATTTTACATTATAAATAAAAATATAGAAAATAAGTAACTCACCATAGGAGCAGTAAAAAAACAGTTAATCACAAATAGGAGGATGACTGAAAACGTTAGTGTCCTTAAAAAAATAAAATAAAAAATAAATCAAATTTAATTATTATTATCGATTATCGAGCAAAATATTTTGTGATCGACCAAGATCCTTATCGATCATCGATCATTGATGCCCACCCCTAGTGTGTGTGCGTGTGTGGGTGTGGGTGTGGGTGTGTGTGTGTGTGTGTTACTCCAATGGGGGGCCGTTCTGTTGAAAAACACAAGCTGCTGCTCTGCACCTTAGAGATGCAGCGCCTAGCAACCAGGACTAACCCAGCGCCTAGCAACCAGGACTAACCCTGACTAGTGATGTCATTTTAACTAGTTGAGGAGGAGAGTGATGTCATTTTAACTAGTTGAGGAGGAGAGTGATGTCATTTTAACTAGTTGAGGAGGAGAGTGATGTCTGTTTAACTAGTTGTGGTCTATTTACTTAGATAGACATATACGGTACATATTTACTTAGATAGACATATACATATTTACTTAGATAGACATATACATATTTACATAGATAGACATATACGTACATATTTACTTATATGGATATATACATATTTACATAGATAGATATGTACATATTTACTTATATAGATAATTGTCTTCCTCCTCCTTTGGGAGAACAGCGTTGGAAGGCGACACTGTGAGCTACAGCGTGTAACCTAGAAAAATAAATTGTGAGAAATGTAAATGTGCTGGAACCAGTTAGCACATACCGCTTAGCACATAACAGTTAGCACATAACAGTTAGCACATAACAGTTAGCACATAACAGTTAGCACATAACAGTTAGCACATAACAGTTAGCACATAACAGTTAGCACATAACAGTTAGCACATAACAGTTAGCACATACCGCTTATCAGAATTTGCTTGAATAGATAAAAACCCACAGCACAAACTGCCTTCTCTCAAAGCTGGAGTAGAGAGTAGAGAATTAGGTCACTTTCTCTCTCACACACAAACACACACACACACACACACACACACACACACACACACACACACAAACAAGTCCCCAGCCATGTCTGAGTGCAGGAAGATTTGAGCGTCTGGGGGACTGGTTGTTCAGTAGAGTGAGAGAGAAGGGAGGGAGGGAGGGAGAGAGGGAGAGAGGGTGGGAGGGAGGGAGAGAGGGAGGGAGAGAGGGAGAGAGGGAGGGAGGGAGGGAGAGAGGGAGGGAGGGAGGGAGGGAGGGAGGGAGGGAGTAATCTCACCGCTCTTTTCTAGCCACCCCTCCCCCACCGCACCAGCTCATTGGCTGTCTAACTGGAGGGAGTGCTGTGCCTGGCCGCCTCTCTCTCTCGCTCTCTCTCTTTCCTTCTCACTTTCAGTCTCTCTTTCTCTCTCAATGTCTCTGTCTCTCTCTCTCTCTCTCTCTCTCTCTCTCTCTCTGTCTCTGTCTATGTCTCTCTCTCTCTCTCTCTCTCTGTCTCTGTCTATGTCTCTCTCTCTGTCTCTGTGTCACTCTCTCTCTCTCTGTCTCTCTCTCTGTCTCTGTCTATGTCTCTCTCTCTCTGTCTCTCTCTCTGTCTCTCTCTCTGTCTCTCTCTCTGTCTCTGTGTCACTCTCTCTCTCTCTGTCTCTGTCACTGTCTCTGTCACTCTCTCTCTCTCTGTCTCTCTCTGTGTCACTCTCTCTGTCTCTCTCTCTGTCTCTCTCTCTCTCTGTCTCTCTCTCTGTCTCTCTCTGTCTCTCTCTCTGTCTCTCTCTGTCTCTGTCTCTCTCTCTCTCTCTGTCTCTCTCTGTCTCTGTCTCTCTCTCTCTCTCTCTCTCTCTCTCTCTGTCTCTCTCTCTCTCTCTGTCTCTCTCTCTCTCTGTCTCTCTCTCTCTCTGTCTCTCTCTCTCTCTCTCTCCAGGAAGGCAGAGGAAGTGGTTGCTCTGCTGGGTCCTGCTGCCTGCCTTGTTCTCTGTATACATATGTGCGTGTGCGGCTGTACTGAGTGGGAGAGACAGAATGAGAGCGGCTTTCCTGTTTAAGCTTGCGCAACTCTCTGTGTGTGTGTGTGTGACAGAGAGAGTCGACCAAGATTTTACAAAATGGGACAAACTAGGCCCTGGACAATCTAGACAAATTGATGGCAGCTACTAGATTGAAATCAAGTGTAATACTGAAACACAACTGTGTACATTTCAAACCTGCAAACTGCGACACTTTAAATGAATGTGCAATAACACTATGTGCAATATGACAACCCTAGGGTACATAAGGTTCAGAGAATAGGAAATGTTAGAATAGGTATAGCATAGAGTACAGCACATGCAGCCATGCAGTTTCGTATCGCTCATAGCCACTGCTAGCTTCAGCAATGTTTGAAGTGTGTGGGACATCTTTTTTCTTGAAAAATCCATCCAACTGTCGCTGTTTTCGTTTAATTTTTCGAAGTTATTTAACGTGATATCTTATTTGTGCACCTAGCTAGCTAGATCAGCTTTTTGTATCTTTTAGATGGTACTACCGGTGACTTTTAGCCCGTTATTTGCGAGGAGAAAACACAGGCGCCCGAGCATTTCGGAAGGCAAGACTGCTGAGCGGGGATGGTTGAGTCTGCACGGTTCTCATGCCGGTTCACATTTAGACCAATCAGGAGTAGCCCTTGTGTCACGTCGTCAACTGAATGTTTAATGTCATTAATCTGATTTTGGATCAGCGGTTAGAGAGAGATGGGCGTGGATTTAGGTGCACTTTTAGTCAACATCCATTATAGCGCTGATCTAGGATCAGATATATTTTAATCAGCTAAAATGTTCAGAGGTGTATTATTTTTTCTTTTTTTCTTTTTTTTTTCTTTTTGTGGACTGAATCAATTCGTGGCGGAGGAAATTCATTCGTGGCGGCCCGCCACCAATAAATGCATATAGAGGAAACACTGAGCACAGTGTTTTATTTGTATAGTATAGTGGATAGTGTACATAGCCTTTATTTATGTAAACCAGCTCTTTTCCCTTCTTGTTTTTAGTTTTTTTTTTCTAGCACCAGGGGAGCCCCCCCTCCCAAATTTCGTTGTTTGGTACCTGTACTATATCAATGACAATAAAGACCATTCATTCATTCATTCAAACACCAAATTGAGACTCTGCAAATCCATTCTTCGTATCCAACGTAAAACACCAAATAACGCATGCAGAGCAGAATTAGGACGATACCCACTAATTATAAAAATTCTAAAGAGAGCTTTTACATTTTACAACCACCTAAAAGAAAGTCACCCTGACACGCTCCACAACAAAGCCCTTACCCACAGAGAGACTCTAGGGAGATGCCCCCTCAGCCAGCTAGTTCTGGGACTCTCACAGTCACAAGCAGAGCCACCTATTAGACTAAACCAAATTATAAGAAAACAAAAAGAAAATTACCTGACACATTGGCAAGAATCAACCAAAAACCAGAGCAAATTGGAATGCTATTTGGCCGAACATACACAGTGGCAGAATACCTGAGTACTGTGACAGACCCAAAGCTAAGGAAGTCCTTGACTATGTACAGACTCAGTGAACACAACCTGGCCATGGAGAAAGGCCGCCACAGGCAGACCTGGCTCCCCAGACCAGACAGACTGTGCACCCACTGCACACTAAACCAGATGGAAACAGAGCTGCACTTCTTAACTACCTGCCAGCTGTACAAGGACATCAGGGACACATACTTCCCACTGATTACTGCACAATCCCTCCCTCCTCTCAACCTCCTCCTCTCACCCTCCTCCTCTCTTTCCCTCCTCTCACCCTCCTCCTCTCTTTCCCTCCTCTCACCCTCCTCCTCTCTTTCCCTCCTCTCACCCTCCTCCTCTCTTTCCCTCCTCTCACCCTCCTCCTCTCTTTCCCTCCTCTCACCCTCCTCCTCTCTTTCCCTCCTCTCACCCTCCTCCTCTCTTTCCCTCCTCTTACCCTCCTCCTCTCTTTCCCTCCTCTCTTTCCCTCCTCTCACCCTCCTCCTCTCTTTCCCTCCTCTCACCCTCCTCCTCTCACCCTCCTCCTCTCTTTCCCTCCTCTCACCCTCCTCCTCTCTTTCCCTCCTCTCACCCTCCTCCTCTCTTTCCCTCCTCTCACCCTCCTCCTCTCTTTCCCTCCTCTCACCCTCCTCCTCTCTTTCCCTCCTCTCACCCTCCTCCTCTCTTTCCCTCCTCTCACCCTCCTCCTCTACCCCCTACTCCCCCCAATTCTACACAGCCCAACACTCTTCCTTTATCTGTCAATCAACCAATCAATCAATCAGTAACCCAGGGTGTCTGTCTCAGGAGGTAGAGGCTGTGTCTCAGGAGGTCGAGGCTGGTGGAGGTCGAGGCTGGTGGAGGTAGAGGCTGTGTCTCAGGAGGTAGAGGCTGTGGCTCAGGAGGTAGAGGCTGTGTCTCAGGAGGTAGAGGCTGTGTCTCAGGAGGTAGAGGCTGTGGCGCAGGAGATAGAGGCTGTGTCTCAGGAGGTAGAGGCTGTGTCTCAGGAGGTAGAGGCTGTGTCTCAGGAGGTAGAGGCTGTGTCTCAGGAGGTAGAGGCTGTGTCTCAGGAGGTAGAGGCTGTGTCTCAGGAGGTAGAGGCTGTGTCTCAGGAGGTAGAGGCTGTGTCTCAGGAGGTAGAGGCTGTGTCTCAGGAGGTAGCGGCTGTGTCTCAGGAGGTAGAGGCTGTGTCTCAGGAGGTAGAGGCTGTGTCTCAGGAGGTAGAGGCTGTGTCTCAGGAGGTAGAGGCTGTGTCTCAGGAGGTAGAGGCTGTGTCTCAGGAGGTAGAGGCTGTGTCTCAGGAGGTAGAGGCTGTGTCTCAGGAGGTAGAGGCTGTGGCGCAGGAGATAGAGGCTGTGTCTCAGGAGGTAGAGGCTGTGTCTCAGGAGGTAGAGGCTGTGTCTCAGGAGGTAGAGGCTGTGTCTCAGGAGGTAGGGGCTGGTGGAGGTAGAGGCTGTGTCTCAGGAGGTAGGGGCTGTGTCTCAGGAGGTAGAGGCTGTGTCTTTTTTTTCTTTTTTTTCTTTAACCTTTATTTAACCAGGCAAACATGTAAGAACAAATTCTTATTTGCAAATGCAGCCTGAGCAAAAAGCAATGGCTCTTTGGGGGGGGGATGGGAAGCTAGAAATAAAACAAGGTTAAGTAATACAATAAACAATAAAACAATAAAACACTGGCAAATACAGATGCATTAAAATACTAACAGTCAGAGAGAGGGGAGAGAGACGGAGGAGGTAGGGGTGAGGAAGAGCGGAGGTGAGGGATAGCGGGGGTAGTGGAGCAGGGGTACTTAAAATGAGGCAGTGATGGGTTATGTTATGGGTGAGAGACGGTGATCAACAGGTGCATTGATCGACTATGGTTCGCTGCAGGATTTGTTTGAAAGCAGTGAGTGAGGTGAGGGCGGTGAGTTTGAGGGTGTTCTGTAAGGTGTTCCAGTCATGTGCTGCAGCGAACCGGAAAGCGCTGCGCCCGACTACGGTACGGGCTTTGGGGATGGTGAGTCGGACAAGATCACTGGATCTTAGAACGATGACGGGGCGGTGAGAGAGGTGCAGAAGGGATGAGAGGTAGAAAGGTGTTTTGCAAAGTATGGTTCTGTAGATAAGATGAAGCCAGTGACAGAGCCGTCTGCTGTGAAGAGATGTCCAGTCTACAAGGGTGTACAGAACACAGTGGTGAGTTGTGAAAGGCGCACTAGTGGCAAAACGAATGGCGGAGTGATGGAGTGTGTCGAGTTTCCTGAGGGCAGACTGAGATGCCATCCTATAGATGGAGGTAGAGGCTGTGTCTCAGGAGGTAGAGGCTGGTGGAGGTAGAGGCTGTGTCTCAGGAGGTAGAGGCTCAGGAGGTAGAGGTAGAGGCTGTGTCTCAGGAG
>NC_137688.1:258969-266469 GCF_963989245.1 Nansenia antarctica | reverse complement strand
CACACACACACACACACTTACATTAACACACACACACACACTTACATTAACACACACACACACACTTACATTAACACACACACACACACTTACATTAACACACACACACACTTACATTAACACACACACACACACTTACATTAACACACACACACTTACATTAACACACACACTCACACTTACATTAACACACACACACACACACACTTACATTAACACACACACACACTCACTTACATTAACACACACACACACACACTTACATTAACACAGAGGTTCCCAAACTTTTTTTAACCAAGGCACCCCTGAAGCTTTCCCCCTTCTCCAAGGCACCCCAACTCTACGAAGATTTTAAAAATGCCTCGGAGCTTAAACTAAAAACAATACACGATGAATTGGTTCGAAAATTTGTGTTTATATATAATACATAAGTATTGCCCCAATGAATTTTAACAAGATAATAAAAGTCATAAATGAACTGTAATGGATGGGCAAGAATGCATAGGTCAGTCAAACTATCGCTAAATTAAATATAATTGTGGCCCTCAAGGATTGTACAATATGGGAGGAGACTCAGAGGGAATTCTTCACACAAATAAAATATCAAAGGCCTGTATAATCAATCAATGGAACAATGCTTTTTTTTTGGGCTTAAAATAATGCCTTAAAATGTAATTCTCATTTCAATGCTCATTCTGAGATTATTATTTCACATCTGAACTAAACGGGTAACTCACAACTATAATAATTTAACAATAATAATCATGACAGAATTGTAAACATTTAGAGAAATACAAAACAAAGAAATATGTTGTGCGCATTAGTGGGACACATGCGCCTGCTTTTGGGAGCAGAGTCTCTTTATGCGGGGAGAGAGGTCCTGTTCCACTGACAGTCGCGTGCGTGTCTTGTTCTTGACGTATGCTAGAGAAGAAAAAGCCAGCTCGCACAAGTAGGAGGTTGGGAAGGGTAAAAGCACCTTGATGGCGCTCTCTGAGAGAGATGGATATTCATGTCCCACAAGCAGTCAAAACCTATCCAAACCTAGCTCACCATGTTTGAGCTTCAGTGTGCGGTCCATAATGAGCTCTGCCAGTTCATCTTGAGCTTTGCTGCTCAAACTAGCGGCTGATGCTGATGAGAGGGGGTTGAACGGATCCCGGAGCCAGTCGAAGTCTTCGTTCATTGGAGGGAAATAGGACTCAAATCTCTCCTCCAGCATACGTAGGTGCGCAGCGATCAGATTCAAGAAAGACGCTGACTTGTGTGCTGCGTCATTGACCGTCAACGTAAACATTTCAATGCCACCTCGTCTTGCCACCGTCTCAATTTGGATCGGAATCCGTTCAGTTTGTCTGTCGCTGTCAGGATATTCTCAGCCTTCCCTTGCATTTTTATGTTGAGGTCATTAAGGTGGCTGAAAATATCTGCCAGATAAGCAAGCTTAATCCACCACGATTCATCTTCCAATTGTTCTTTGTATGGCAAGTCGTGTTCACTGACAAAAGTGATCAGTTCATCTCGGAGCTCATAGACACGGGATAACACCTTGCCCCGCGACAGCCAGCGGACCTCTGTGTGTAATAAGAGCCCCTCATGCTCGGACTCCATCTCATTGCACAATGTGCTGAACAGCCGTGACTTCAGCGGGCGTGATTTGACATAATTAACCATTTTCACCGCTTGGTCCAAGACTTCAGTGAGGAGTAGTTAGTTAGTAACTAGTAGGCCTAGTTAGTAAATTAATATCTTTCAAATCTGAGAAATATATATTTTATTTGCTTATGAACTCCATTGCACATGTAATAAACAAACGTTTATTAATGTATTATTATTATAATTTTATATTATACTTTTTTTTTTTTTTTTTTTTTTTTTTTTTACGAGCAGATTTGGCGGCACCCCCGGACAGGTGCCGCGGCGGCACCCACTTTGGGAACCTCTGCATTAACACACACACACACACACTCACTTACATTAACACACACACACACACACACTTACATTAACACACACACACACACACTCACTTACATTAACACACACACACACACTTACATTAACACACACGCTCACACTTACATTAACACACACACACACACTTACATTAACACACACACACACACACTCACTTACATTAACACACACACACACACACACTTACATTAACACACACACACACACACTCACTTACATTAACACACACACACACACACACACTTACATTAACACACACACACTTACATTAACACACACACACACACTCACTTACATTAACACACACACACACACTTACATTAACACACACACACACACTTACATTAACACACACACACACTTACATTAACACACACACACGCTTACATTAACACACACACACACACTTACATTAACACACACACACACACTTACATTAACACACACACACGCTTACATTAACACACACACACACACTTACATTAACACACACACACACACTTACATTAACACACACACACACACACTTACATTAACACACACACACACTTACATTAACACACACACACACACACTCACTTACATTAACACACACACACACACACTTACATTAACACACACACACACTTACATTAACACACACACTTACATTAACACACACACACTTACATTAACACACACACTTACATTAACACACACACACACTTACATTAACACACACACACACACTTACATTAACACACACACACACTTACATTAACACACACACACACACACTTACATTAACACACACACACACACTTACATTAACACACACACACACACACTCACTTACATTAACACACACACACACACACACACTTACATTAACACACACACACACTTACATTAACACACACACACACACACTTACATTAACACAAATACACACACTTACATTAACACACACACTTACATTAACACACACACACACACACTTACATTAACACACACACACACTTACATTAACACACACACACACACTTACATTAACACACACTCACACTTACATTAACACACACACACACACACTTACATTAACACACACACACACACTTACATTAACACACACACTCACACACACACACACTCACACACACACACTTACATTAAGAAACCTGTGTGTGTGCGTGTGTGTGTGTGTTAATGTGTATGTGTGTGTGTGTGTGTGTTAATGTGTGTGTGTGTGTGTGTTAATGTGTGTGTGTGTGTGTTAATGTGTGTGTGTTAATGTGTGTGTGTGTGTGTGTGTTAATGTGTGTGTGTGTGTGTGTGTTAATGTGTGTGTGTGTGTGTGTGTGTGTGTGTGTGTGTGTGTTAATGTGTGTGTGTGTGTGTGTGTTAATGTGTGTGTGTGTGTGTGTGTGTGTGTGTGTGTGTAGAGTAACGATGGAGAGGAGCGTCTGGCGGTGGTCAGGCTGCTGGCGAAGCTGTTCGGGGCCAGAGACTCTGAACTCGCCACGCAGAACAGACCCCTGTGGCAGTGCTTCCTGGGGAGGTGAGGACACACACACACACACACACACACACACACATTAACACACACACACATTAACACACACACACATTAACACACACACATTAACACACACTCATAAACACACAGACAGACACACATTAACACACATAAACACACAGACACACACATTAACACACACTCATAAACACACAGACAGACACACATTAACACACACACACACATTAACACACACACACACATTAACACACACACACATTAACACACAGACACACATTAACACACAGACACACATTAACACACAGACACACATTAACACACACACACACACACACACATAAACACACAGACACAGACACACATTAACACACACACACATTAACACACAGACACACATTAACACACACACACATTAACACACACACACACATTAACACACATACACACACATTAACACACACACACACATAAACACACAGACACACATTAACACACACACACACACACACATTAACACACACACACACATTAACACACACACACACACATAAACACACAGACACAGACACACATTAACACACATTAACACACACACACACACATTAACACACACACACACACACACACACACACATAAACACACACATTAACACACACACACACGTAAACACACAGACACACATTAACACACATTAACACACACACACATTAACACACACACACACACACATTAACACACACACACACACACATAAACACACAGACACAGACACACATTAACACACACACACACACACACACATAAACACACAGACACAGACACACATTAACACGCACACACACACACACACATAAACACACAGACACAGACACACATTAACACACACACACACACACACACACACACATAAACACACAGACACAGACACACATTAACACACATTAACACACACACACACACATTAACACACACACACACACACACACACACATAAACACACAGACACACACACACATTAACACACACACACACACATTAACACACACACACATTAACACACACACACATTAACACACAGACACAGACACAGACACACACTAACACACAGACACATTAACACACATTAACACAGACACACATTAACACACACACACACACACAGACACAGACACACATTAACAAACACACACACATTAACACACACACACAGGACTGCTCCCTGAAAAAGGAAAACAAACACACACCTTCCTCATCAATCTTATGTCAGTGTGCCTGTGTGCGTGTGCGTGTGCGTGTGCGTGTGCCAGGGTTTCCGTTAACCGGTAATTACCGGTCTTTGTCCGGTAAAATGTGTTGAAGTCCGACAAATTGAAAACTCGTCGGACATAATGTCCGGTGAAAATAATTCCCTCTAAGCACAATTTGAATACAATTCGTAGCGAATTGTATTCAAATTGGCTTCGGGCCACCATTTTCAGCTGAGCACCAAACACACACACACCCACACACACACAACACCGCCCGAGAGAGAAGGACCCGCCCCCCCCAGCCAGCCTATAGGCTAACCAAAGGGGGCGGGTCCCTCCCTCCCGGGCAGCGCCGCGCGTGCATGAGTGTGCGCGTGCCCGGCGTTCAGCTGAAAATGGTGGCTCGAAGCGGAGCGCCTTAACTTTATCGCACAATAACAAGGATAACAAACGAAACGGACAACATTTACACTAAGATGGAGACAAACTTCAGCGATATGATCTAACAGCCGGTCTTCAGGACGACATACAGACCCGTATGAGCTTACAGGGCTATCCCCTATCTATCTGAGAAAAGGCATAGGCCGGCTGTAACATCGAACGGAAAGTAGCCTATACGCATTGCAAGTTAATTTAAAGCCTATTTATTTTCAAAGAGTTTTATTCTATTTTATTTTATCTGATAAAAGGCATATGAACGGAAATTAGGCTAGCCGTGTCACGCCAGAAGCCTACATGCTTGCACTGTTCAATAACATGTTATACATCTAGACATTGTGGTATTTCTTTATATACGTATCCTATCAATTGTTTCTCAATAAACAGTTATGTTCTCCTCATTGTCATACTCCCGAGTCCGATTAAGTATGATTTGACAGGCAGCTAAACGAAATGCCTTCCCAACCAGCGAGACCTGGGGGGTATTCCATCAACGTCGCTAAAGGAAAATCCCGGCCTATTTTGGATAACTCTCGCGAGACTTGTCAGAATATGCCTGGATGTTTTTAGGAACTCTCGCGAGACTTGTCAGACTAAACCTGGATTTTCCTTTAGCGATGTTGATGGAATACCCCCCAGGTTATAGAAATGACGTTGTTTTATTGATAAAAAAAAGGGTAAAACTGGAAAGAGAAAATAGAAAACTCACATTAATCCCAAACAATTTAACAAACTTCAGTTAACGTAATGTGGAGTCCGTTCATTGATCGATGCTGTCTGTTCAGTTCCCAGTGAGGCGCCCGTTCAGCGCTGGACATAATGGCATAGCGCGCATGCGAATCATGTTATATTATTATATATTATATAGCTCGCATCTAATCGTATCGGATGAGAAATAGACATTAAATGGCATATATAGGCCGCTACACAACAGTAATCACCGCGACAAACAGCTATATTATATTTTAATATGATGACCGGAATATGTCACGTTTGTCCGGTCTTACCGGACCAGATGTCCGGCGGCGAATTTTTCTAACGGAAACCCTGGCGTGTGCGTGTGCGTGTGCGTGTGTGTGTGTGTGTGTGCCTGTGTGCCTGTGTGCGTGTGCGTGTGTGCGTGTGTGTGTGTGTGTGTGTTAACAGTGTTGTCTTCCCTGCTGCAGGTTTAATGACATCCACGTCCCCGTCAGGCTGGAATGTGTCAAGTTCGCCAGCCACTGTCTCATGAACCACCCAGACCTGGCCAAGGACCTCACAGGTGTGTGTGTCCCAGTCTCTGTGTGTGTGTGTGTGTGTGTGTGTGTGTGTGTGTCCCAGTCTCTGTGTGTGTGTGTGTCCCAGTCTCTGTGTGTGTGTGTCCCAGTCTCTGTGTGTGTGTGTCCCAGTCTCTGTGTGTGTGTCTGTGTCTGTGTGTGTGTGTCCCAGTCTCTGTGTGTGTGTGTGTGTCTGTGTCTCTGTGTGTGTGTCCCAGTCTCTGTGTGTGTGTGTCCCAGTCTCTGTGTGTGTGTCTGTGTCTCTGTGTGTGTGTGTCCCAGTCTCTGTGTGTGTGTGTGTGTGTCTGTCTGTCTGTCTGTATGTCTGTGTCTCTGTGTCTGTCTGTGTCTCTGTGTCTGTCTGTGTGTCTGTCTGTGTGTCTGTGTCTCTGTCTGTGTGTCTCTGTCTGTGTGTCTGTCTGTGTGTGTGTCTGTGTGTCTGTCTGTCTGTGTGTCTCTGTGTCTGTCTGTCTGTGTGTCTGTGTGTCTGTCTGTCTGTGTGTCTGTGTGTCTGTGTGTGTGTCTGTGTCTGTGTCTGTGTCTCTCTGTGTCTCTGTGTGTGTGTGTGTCCCAGTCTCTGTGTGTGTGTGTCCCAGTCTCTGTGTGTGTGTGTGTGTGTCTGTCTGTCTGTCTGTCTGTCTGTGTCTCTGTGTCTGTCTGTGTGTCTGTCTGTCTGTGTCTCTGTCTGTGTGTCTCTGTCTGTGTGTCTGTCTGTCTGTGTGTGTGTCTGTGTGTCTGTCTGTCTGTGTGTCTGTGTCTCTGTGTCTGTCTGTCTGTCTGTGTGTCTGTGTGTCTGTCTGTCTGTCTGTCTGTGTGTCTGTGTGTCTGTGTCTCTGTCTGTCTGTCTGTCTGTCTGTCTGTGTGTCTGTGTGTCTGTCTGTCTGTGTGTCAGTGTGTCTGTGTCTCTGTCTGTGTGTCTCTGTCTGTGTGTCTGTCTGTGTGTGTCCGTCAGTCTGTCCGTCCGTCCTCCGTCTCTCTCGTTCTTAATCGACGGAACTCGTTTGGTTTCTTCTGTATCGGCCAATCAGAGTTCCTGAAGGTGCGGTCACATGACCCGGAGGAGGC
>NC_137688.1:253969-256469 GCF_963989245.1 Nansenia antarctica | reverse complement strand
TCCTATCCTCTCTCTCCTATCCTCTCTCTCCTATCCTCTCTCTCCTATCCTCTCTCTCCTATCCTCTCTCTCCTATCCTCTCTCTCCTATCCTCTCTCTCCTATCCTCTCTCTCCTATCCTCTCTCTCCTATCCTCTCTCTCCTATCCTCTCTCTCCTATCCTCTCTCTCCTTACCTCTCTCCTTACCTCTCTCTCTCTCTCCTATCCTCTCTCTCCTCTCTCTCTCCTTCCCTCTCTCTCCTTACCTCTCTCTCTCTCCTATCCTCTCTCTCCTTCCCTCTCTCCCCCTCTCTCCTTACCTCTCTCTCTCTCTCCTATCCTCTCTCTCCTTCCCTCTCTCCCCCTCTCTCCTTACCTCTCTCTCTCTCTCCTATCCTCTCTCTCCTTCCCTCTCTCCCCCTCTCTCCTTACCTCTCTCTCTCTCCTATCCTCTCTCTCCTTCTCTCTCTCTCTCTCCCTCCTTCCCTCTCTCTCTCTCCCCCCCTCCTTCCCTCTCTCTCCCCCTCCTTCCCCTCTCTCCTTCCCTCTCTCTCTCTCTCCTTACCTCTCTCTCTCTCTCCCTCCTTCCCTCTCTCTCCCCCTCCTTACCTCTCTCTCTCCCCCTCCTTCCCCTCTCTCTCTCTCTCCTTACCTCTCTCTCTCTCTCCCTCCTTCCCTCTCTCTCCCCCTCCTTACCTCTCTCTCTCCCCCTCCTTCCCCTCTCCTTCCCTCTCTCTCCCCCTCCTTCCCTCTCTCTCTCTCCCCCTCCTTCCCCTCTCTCCTTCCCTCTCTCTCCCCCTCCTTCCCTCTCTCTCTCTCCCCCTCCTTCCCTCTCTCTCTCTCCCCCTCCTTACCTCTCTCTCTCTCCCCCTCCTTACCTCTCTCTCTCCCCCTCCTTCCCCCTCTCTCCTATCCTCTCTCTCCCCCTCCTTACCTCTCTCTCTCCCCCTCCTTACTTCTCTCTCTCTCCCCCTCCTTACCTCTCTCTCTCTCCCCCTCCTTACCTCTCTCTCTCCCCCTCCTTACCTCTCTCTCTCTCCCCCTCCTTACCTCTCTCTCTCCCCCTCCTTCCCCCTCTCTCCTATCCTCTCCCTCCCCCTCCTTACCTCTCTCTCCCCCTCCTTACTTCTCTCTCTCTCCCCCTCCTTACCTCTCTCTCTCTCCCCCTCCTTACCTCTCTCTCTCCCCCTCCTTACCTCTCTCTCTCTCCCCCTCCTTACCTCTCTCTCTCCCCCTCCTTCCCCCTCTCTCCTATCCTCTCTCTCCCCCTCCTTACCTCTCTCTCTCCCCCTCCTTACTTCTCTCTCTCTCCCCCTCCTTACCTCTCTCTCTCCCCCTCCTTACCTCTCTCTCTCTCCCCCCCTCCTTCCCTCTCTCTCTCTCTCCCCCTCCTTACTTCTCTCTCTCCCCCTCCTTACCTCTCTCTCTCCCCCCCTCCTTCCCTCTCTCTCCCCCTCCTTCCCTCTCTCTCTCTCTCCCCCTCCTTACTTCTCTCTCTCCCCCTCCTTACCTCTCTCTCTCTCCCCCTCCTTCCCTCTCTCTCTCTCTCCCCCTCCTTACTTCTCTCTCTCCCCCTCCTTACCTCTCTCTCTCTCCCCCTCCTTACCTCTCTCTCTCTCCCCCTCCTTACCTCTCTCTCTCTCCCCCTCCTTACCTCTCTCTCTCCCCCTCCTTACCTCTCTCTCTCCCCCTCCTTACCTCTCTCTCTCCCCCTCCTTACCTCTCTCTCTCCCCCTCCTTACCTCTCTCTCTCCCCCTCCTTACCTCTCTCTCTCTCCCCCTCCTTACCTCTCTCTCTCTCCCCCTCCTTACCTCTCTCTCCCCCTCCTTCCCTCTATTTCTCTTTCTCCCCCCCTCTCTCCTTCCCTCTCTTTCTCTCTCCATCCCTCTCTCTCTCTCTCTCCCCCCTCTCTCCTTCCCTCTCTCTCTCTCCCCCCTCTCTCCTTACCTCTCTCTCTCCCCCTCCTTCCCTCTCTCTCCCCCTCCTTCCCTCTCTCTCTCTCTCCCCCCTCTCTCCTATCCTCTCTCTCCCTCTCTCTCCCCCTCCTTCCCCCTCTCTCCTATCCTCTCTCTCCCTCTCTCTCCCCCTCCTTCCCTCTCTTTCTCTCTCCTCCCCCCCCCTCTCCTCCCCCCCCCCACCCCTCTCCTCCCCCCCCCTCTCCTCCCCCCCCCTCTCCTCCCCCCCTCCCCAGGTTGCTGGTAGAGAAGATCTTTGCCCAGTTCATGGTGCCTCACAGCCTCGACACGGAGGAGAAGATGAAGTGTCTGTACTACCTGTATGCCTGCCTGGACACGAACGCTGTCAAGTTAGTACACACTCACACACACACACACACTCACTCTCTCACACACACTCACACTCTCACACACACACACACACTCTCACACACACACTCACACACACACACTCACACACACACACTCACACACACACTCTCACACACTCACACACACACACACACACTCACTCTCTCACACACACACACACACTCACACTCTCACACACACACACACTCTCAC
>NC_137688.1:242700-253769 GCF_963989245.1 Nansenia antarctica | reverse complement strand
TCAACACTACTGAACACACCCACAACAACATCACTACTGAACACACCCACAACAACAACACTACTGAACACACCCACAACAACAACAACACTACTGAACACACCCACAACAACAACACTACTGAACACACCACCCACAACAAACAACAACACTACTGAACACCCCCACAACCAACAACAACACTACTGAACACACCCACAACAACAACACTACTGAACACACCCACAACAACAACACTACTGAACACACCCACACAACAACAACACTACTGAACACACACACAACAAATCACTACTGAACACACCCACAACAACAACAACACTACTGAACACACCACAACAACATCACTACTGAACACACCCACAACAACATCACTACTGAACACACCCACAACAACATCAACACTACTGAACACACCCACAACAACAACACTACTGAACACACCCACAACAACACACTACTGAACACACCCCACAACAACATCACTACTGAACACACCCCACAACAACATCAACACTACTGAACACACCCACAACAACAACACTACTGAACACACCCACAACAACATCACTACTGAACACACCCACAACAACAACACTACTGAACACACCCACAACAACAACACTACTGAACACACCCACAACAACATCACTACTGAACACACCCACAACAACAACAACACTACTGAACACACCCACAACAACAACACTACTGAACACACCCACAACAACATCACTACTGAACACACCCACAACAACAACAACACTACTGAACACACCCACAACAACATCACTACTAAACACACCCACAACAACATCACTACTGAACACACCCACAACAACAACACTACTAAACACACCCACAACAACATCACTACTGAACACACCCACAACAACAACAACACTACTGAACACACCCACAACAACATCACTACTGAACACACCCACAACAACAACACTACTGAACACACCCACAACAACAACAACACTACTGAACACACCCACAACAACATCAACACTACTGAACACACCCACAACAACATCAACACTACTGAACACACACCCACAACAACAACACTACTGAACACACCCACAACAACAACATCACTACTGAACACACCCACAACAACATCACTACTGAACACACCCACAACAACAACACTACTAAACACACCCACAACAACAACATCACTATATATATGTATTATATATATTTAGGTCACTGCGCGCACGAAAGACGACCACTCCGCCACTAATGTGAAAAATCCTGGAGGAAACACTGACTTTTAAACCGAAACACACCAAAACACAAAACCCTTGCAACTTGTTTGGTTCGCTTCTCTAGCACTGAAACTGCCGATGGCGCTTAGCGAAACCTTCAATTAAAAACATTCACAGTACGACGATGTAGAGATGTATAGTTGTATAGATGTATAGTTGTATAGATGTATAGATGTAGAGATGTATAGTTGTATAGATGTATGGATGTATAGATGTATAGATGTATAGATGTATAGATGTATAGTTGTATAGATGTATGGATGTATAGATGTATAGTTGTATAGATGTATGGATGTATAGATGTATAGATGTATAGTTGTATAGATGTATAGATGTATAGATGTAGAGATGTAGAGATGTATAGATGTATAGATGTATAGATGTATAGATGTATAGATGTATAGTTGTATAGATGTATAGTTGTATAGATGATGTATAGTTGTATAGAGGTATAGATGTATAGATGTATAGATGTATAGATGTATAGATGTATAGATGCATAGATGTAGAGATGTATAAATGTATAGATGTATAGATGTAGAGATGTATAGATGTATAGATGTATAGATGTAGAGATGATGTATAGTTGTATAAATGTATAGATGTATAGATGTAGAGATGTAGAGATGATGTATAGTTGTATAGATGTATAGATGACGTAGAGATGTATAGATGTAGAGATGTATGGATGTATGGATGTAGAGATGTATAGTTGTATGGATGTATGGATGTATAGATGTATAGATGTATAGATGTATAGATGTATAGATGTATAGATGTATAGATGTATAGTTGTATAGATGTATAGTTGTATAGTTGTATAGATGTATAGATGTATAGATGTATAGATGTATAGATGTATAGTTGTATAGTTGTATAGATGTATAGATGTATAGATGTATATATGTATAGATGTATAGATGTATAGTTGTATAGATGTATAGATGTATATATGTATAGATGTATAGATGTATAGATGTATAGTTGTATAGATGTATATATGTATAGTTGTATAGATGTATAGATGTATAGATGTATAGATGAATAGATGTATAGATGTATAGATGTATAGTTGTATAGTTGTATAGATGTATAGATGTATATATGTATAGATGTATAGATGTATAGTTGTATAGATGTATATATGTATAGTTGTATAGATGTATAGATGTATAGATGTATAGATGAATAGATGTATAGATGTATAGATGTATAGATGTATAGATGTATGGATGTATAGATGTATAGTTGTATAGATGTATGGATGTATAGATGTATAGATGTATAGTTGTATAGATGTATAGATGTATAGATGTATGGATGTAGAGATGTATAGATGTATAGATGTATGGATGTATAGATGTATAGTTGTATAGATGTATAGATGTATAGATGTATAGATGTATAGATGTATAGATGTATAGATGTATGGATGTATAGATGAATAGATGTATAGATGTATAGATGTATAGATGTATAGATCTATGGATGTATGGATGTATAGATGTATAGTTGTATAGATCTATGGATGTATGGATGTATAGATGTATAGTTGTATAGATGTATGGATGTATAGATGTATAGATGTATAGTTGTATAGATGTATAGATGTATAGATGTATGGATGTAGAGTTGTATAGATGTATAGATGTATAGATGTATGGATGTAGAGATGTATAGATGTATAGATGTATGGATGTATAGATGTAGAGATGTATAGATGTATAGTTGTATAGATGTATAGTTGTATAGATGTATAGATGTAGAGATGTAGAGATGTATAGATGTATAGATAGTAAGATAACACATATATATCTATGGCCCTCCATACCCACCGTTGCTTGTTGCGGTCCTTCCAAACCCGTCCGGACTTCGGCTTCCCCAAAGGTATCATCGGTTCCCGTTTCTCACTCGACTCCGAGTGAGTCCTCTTTTTCGCCGTTTTATTCGGGCGGTCCGTTACCGGGGCGGTCTCCTTTGGTACCGGGGAGGTCTGCTTTGGTACCGGGGCGGTCTGCTTTGGTACCGGGGCGGTCTGCTTTGGTACCGGGGCGGTCTGCTTTGGTACCGGGGCGGTCTGCTTTGGTACCGGGGAGGTCTCCTCCGGTACCGGGGCGGTCTGCTTTGGTACCGGGGCGGTCTCCTCCGGTACCGGGGCGGTCTGCTTTGGTACCGCGGTCTGCTCTGGTACCGGTCCAGCTGGACTGTCCGGGACTATAGACGTGCCATCGGTAGGTTTGACGGATTCGGCGGGTTTTGGACACCCCACTTCAACTTTGGTCAATATTAAACTTGGTTCTTCTGACTCGACGCTTCTGGACACCAGAACCTCTGGGTCCAGTTCACACGGAACCTCCTGGATGAGCGACTTCCTCCGCCGACTGGGGGTCTTCAGACTGGGGGTCTTCAGGCTGGGCACCTGGGAGTCCAGCAGCGCGGCGGGGGGCCGGACTCTGCGGCCGCTGCGTGTCCGTGTCACGACGGGGGGAGGCAGCTCCGTGTCGGGGGGAGGCAGCTCCGCGGGTTCGTTGTTAACTATTTCTTCACTCGCCGACATGTTGTCAAGACAGAATGATAAACCAGCTGCATATATATATATATACCTGCTGTGAGAGACACGTGTTCCCGTGTGTGTCGATCTGAGCACCACAGAGGAAGAAGCTACAGTCAGGGTTGCCAGATGGGATTGACAATTTCCAGCCTAACCACTGTCTAAAACCCGCTAAATCCACCCAGAACCACCAGTCCAAAACCGATATTGTCTATTATAATTACTATTATGCAACTGTATGTCTGTTGTCAATTATGTTTGTAAAATAAATTAAAAAACCTGCACATTGTATGTAGCTACTAAGGTGTGTGTTTTAACGTCACGCATTTTGTAACTTGCAGGCACTAACATTTTGATACCGCCTAAATGCTATGCATCCAGCCCTAACCTATAATAATAATCATAATAATAATCATAATAATTGCTATTTATCCAGCCCAAGAACCCACATTTTTTCCCCGGCCCAGTGTGATCCAGTGTGAAAAGTAGCCCATTTGGCGGTAAACCGCCCTATCTGGCAACCCTGTCTACAATACAGTTAGTATGAGGAGACTGCCCCCTAGCGGCCGGAATATAACACAGTACAGTTAGTATGAGGAGACTGCCCCCTAGCGGAATATAACACAGTACAGTTAGTATGAGGAGACTGTCCCCTAGCGGAATATAACACAGTACAGTTAGTATGAGGAGACTGCCCTCTAGCGGAATATAACACAGTACAGTTAGTATGAGGAGACTGCCCCCTAGCGGAATATAACACAGTACAGTTAGTATGAGGAGACTGCCCTCTAGCGGAATATAACACAGTACAGTTAGTATGAGGAGACTGCCTCCTAGCGGAATATAACACAGTACAGTTAGTATGAGGAGACTGCCCCCTAGCGGAATATAACACAGTACAGTTAGTATGAGGAGACTGCCCCCTAGCGGAATATAACACAGTACAGTTAGTATGAGGAGACTGCCCCCTAGCGGAATATAACACCGTACAGTTAGTATGAGGAGACTGCCCCCTAGCGGAATATAACACAGTACAGTTAGTATGAGGAGACTGCCCTCTAGCGGCCGGAATATAACACAGTACAGTTAGTATGAGGAGACTGCCCTCTAGCGGAATATAACACAGTACAGTTAGTATGAGGAGACTGCCCCCTAGCGGAATATAACACAGTACAGTTAAGCCTGATTTATACTCCTGCGTCGAATTTACGCGCGGCTACGCCGTAGCCTACGCGAGGGCTCTCCAAGTTTATAGTTCTACTGGTCCGCGGACCGCGTCGCGTTGGTCGGTGTACTCATAGCGGCATAATAGCGATCAAAAAACTTATTTTTGTTATGCTTGTTGTAAAGAAAATGTCTATAATGCATTGAAATGACAGTAAACTAAGATAATGAGATGGTTATCATACATTTTCAAATCTTTCAAATCTTTATTAATAAGTAATTACAGAAAAAGTAAATGACATTTCTGCCATGACTTCCGCATTTACGAGAGTCGGAATGTGACGCTACCAAGCGGACCAATCATAGTTCTTATAGATAACACACAGCCTTGTCTTAATGTGTGTCCTTAACACACAGCCTTGTCTTAACATGTGTCCTTATCACACAGCCTTGTCTTAATGTGTGTCCTTAACACACAGCCTTGTCTTAATATGTGTCCTTAACACACAGCCTTGTCTTAATGTGTGTCCTTAACACACAGCCTTGTCTTAATGTGTGTCCTTAACACACAGCCTTGTCTTAATGTGTGTCCTTAACACACAGCCTTGTCTTAACATGTGTCCTTAACACACAGCCTTGTCTTAATATGTGTCCTTAACACACAGCCTTGTCTTAACATGTGTCCTTAACACACAGCCTTGTCTTAATGTGTGTCCTTAACACACAGCCTTGTCTTAACATGTGTCCTTAACACACAGCCTTGTCTTAACATGTGTCCTTAACACACAGCCTTGTCTTAATATGTGTCCTTAACACACAGCCTTGTCTTAACATGTGTCCTTAACACACAGCCTTGTCTTAACGTGTGTCCTTAACACACAGCCTTGTCTTAATGTGTGTCCTTAACACACAGCCGTGTCTTAATATGTGTCCTTAACACACAGCCTTGTCTTAACATGTGTCCTTAACACACAGCCTTGTCTTAACATGTCCTTAACACACACCCTTGTCTTAATATGTGTCCTTAACACACAGCCTTGTCTTAATAAGTGTCCTTAACACACAGCCTTGTCTTAATATGTGTCCTTAACACACAGCCTTGTCTTAATATGTGTCCTTAACACACAGCCTTGTCTTAACATGTCCTTAACACACAGCCTTGTCTTAATGTGTGTCCTTAACACACAGCCTTGTCTTAACATGTGTCCTTAACACACAGCCTTGTCTTAACATGTGTCCTTAACACACAGCCTTGTCTTAATATGTGTCCTTAACACACAGCCTTGTCTTAATGTGTGTCCTTAACACACAGCCTTGTCTTAATGTGTGTCCTTAACACACAGCCTTGTCTTAATGTGTGTCCTTAACACACAGCCTTGTCTTAATGTGTGTCCTTAACACACAGCCTTGTCTTAATATGTGTCCTTAACACACAGCCTTGTCTTAATGTGTGTCCTTAACACACAGCCTTGTCTTAATATGTGTCCTTAATGTGTCCCCTGATTCTGTTAAAGTTCAATGGGAAACTAAACGACTCCACCAGCCACTCTTCTGAAGTTGTCTCCTTTTCTTTTGCAACTTGAACGGAAGTGGACACATACCGAACATATATACAGAACTAGAACTAGAACTAGAACGAGGCTCCAGGCTCCAGTTTCCTTGAACTCTACCAGCTTTTGTTCTCGTCACTGGCTTCAACGTTGATGCGAAATAACCTTGTTCTTACAAATAACCTTCTTCTGTCAAATAACCTTCTTCTGTCAAATAACCTTCTTACAAATAACCTTCTTCTTACAAATAACCTTGTTCTTACAGCTGTTCTGTCAAATAACCGTGTTCTTACAGCTGTTCTGTCAAAGACACCCAACA
The DNA here is from genome assembly GCF_963989245.1 of Nansenia antarctica. Lineage (NCBI taxonomy): Eukaryota > Metazoa > Chordata > Actinopteri > Argentiniformes > Microstomatidae > Nansenia > Nansenia antarctica. The sequence continues at coordinate 246,905 of NC_137688.1, read as the reverse complement.
ATAAGACATACAAAAGGCTCCTTCAAAGGCTGCGCCAACTGGGTGTTGAGGGCACCGCCCTGGACTGGCTCACCTCCTACCTCACCAACAGACACCAGTTCATCTCCCTCTCCGGTCACACCTCCTCCTCCTCCTCTGTCACACAGGGGGTCCCACAAGGCTCAGTCCTCGGCCCCCTGCTCTTCCTCTGCTACACACTCCCCCTCGGTCACATCATCCGCCAATTCAACCTGGACTTCCACTGCTACGCTGATGACACACAGATTTACATCACCACAAACTCCACCCAGAACCCACCCCTCACTCACATCGAAACCTGCATCTCCGCAATAAAAACCTGGCTCACACACAACTTCCTCAAACTGAACAGTGAAAAGACCGAAGTCATCCTCATCGGCACCAAATCCACCCTCAATAAAACCGGACCCATCACACTCACCATTGACGACACTACCATCACCCCCTCCCCCCTGGCTCGCAACCTCAGCTTCATCCTGGACCCCACCCTCTCATTCGATCCCCACGTCAGTTCCATTGTCAAGACATCCTACTTCCACCTCCGAAACATTGCAAAAATCAGACACTGCCTCTCCCCCCCCGCTGCTGAATCCCTCACCCACGCCTTCATCTCCTCCCGCCTCGACTACTGCAACTCCCTACTCACCGGCATCACCTCCCGCTCCCTCCATAGACTCCAGATGGTCCAAAACTCTGCTGCACGCCTCCTCTCAAACACCCGCTCCCGTGACCACATCACTCCTGTCCTCCACTCTCTCCACTGGCTCCCCATCAAAGAACGTATTCAATTCAAAGTCCTCATCCTCACATACAAAGCCCTCCATAGCCTGGCCCCCCCTTACCTGACTGACCTCCTTCTCCCCCACCGCCCTACCCGTACCCTCCGATCCTCATCCATTGTTCCCCTCACTGTCCCACCCTCAAAACTCAAAGGCTTCGGTCACCGTGCCTTTTCACGAGCCACACCCCGCCTCTGGAACTCTCTCCCTCAACCACTCAGAGACTCACCCTCACTTCTCACTTTTAAATCCCACCTCAAAACCTACCTGTTCTCCCACGCCTACAGCCTCCCCTACCCCTAGCCATCTCCCCCATCCCTGCCATCCCCGCCCCCCCCCTGGACATGCATACAACCTTCCCCGTTCGTTAACTCTGTGTTCTATGTGCTCATGTTATCTGTTGCTTGTTTCTGTGTTTTCCGTTCTTCCCATATTGTCAGCGTCTTTGAGCCTCGGAAAAGCGCTATATAAATCCAATGAATTATTATTATTATTATTACATCTAGTTAACTGTTACTACCTATGTTGAGAATGTGTTGTGTGTATTATTCAGATTTCCAGATCCTTCTGCTTGTTTATAAAGCTCTCACTGGCACAGCACCAGAATATGTTCAGACCTTCTGCTAGCATATCAGCCCAATAGAGCTCTCAGGTCTTCTGCTAGCATAACAGCCCAATAGAGCTCTCAGGTCTTCTGCTAGCATATCAGCCCAATAGAGCTCTCAGGTCTTCTGCTAGCATATCAGCCCAATAGAGCTCTCAGGTCTTCTGCTAGCATATCAGCCCAATAGAGCTCTCAGGTCTTCTGCTAGCATATCAGCCCAATAGAGCTCTCAGGTCTTCTGCTAGCATATCAGCCCAATAGAGCTCTCAGGTCTTCTGACGCTGGTTTTCTCTGTGTACCACATAAAGAAGAGGTTTGGTGAGGCTGCATTCTCATTTTATGCTCCAGATTGTGTCTCACTGCCAGTTTACATTAGGGATGCAACCTCAGCACATATGTTCAAGTCAAGACTAAAAACACATATTTTTAATATTGCCTTTAAATGACTAAATAATTAAATTATGATTATATAATGATTGGAGCACTTTGAGCTGCAACGTTTGCAGGAAAAGTGCTATACAAATAAAAGTTATTATTATTATTATTATTCAACACTGTATTGTGTATATCCATTTACCATTTAACCATGAGGACACTGACTGTCAGGACTGCTGCCATCAGCTACTTGGCATCACATGAGGAACAGCAGATGTGTCATGAAACCTTCAGCCCACATGTGACCTGGGCTTTTACAACAGCTATGGCATGTCTGAGGACAGCTGACCTCTGGTCTATGTGTGCACTTCTCTCTCTCTCTCTCCCTCTGTGTCCCCCCCCCCCCTCTCGTACAACCTGTGTGTGTGTGTGTGTGTGTGTTTGTCTCTCTCTCTCTGTCTCTCTCTACCTGTCTGTCTGTCTGTCTGTCTGTGTCTGTGTCTCTGTATGTGTGTGTGTGTGTGTGTGTGTGTGTGTGTGTCTGTCTGTCTGTGTCTGTGTCTGTGTCTGATATATGGAGATCTTTCTTGGTCAGGTGGCCGGAAATGATATATTGATGACTCAGAGAGAAGGTTGAATTGTAATCATTGTATTAGGCAGATCTGGGTTGCATTCTCTTGTACAGATGTTTCCAAGGCAGCATGCTCTGTTAAGTCCAAGCTTCAAGCATGGCTACGACATGGATTCTTAATAGGACTAGATGTTAAAATCCCTAAATAATTAGCACAACAATTGACTGAGTGGAGTTGGAGATGTCCTCTTGGGTGGAGTGGAATTTGGCAATGATCACGTGGTGCCACCAGTACGACACATCTTCAGTTGTGGTCCCCGACCTCATTGGGTGTTTCGGCCATTTATCACAAGACACCCTCTGCCGAGGTTGGCCCACCACAGGCTGATCAGGCCTGGGTGTGTGTCGCACGGTGGCACCACGTGGTCATTTGGGAGCCCATGTTGGGTCCCTACGTTTCAGCCACAGCCAGTGACTGCTCCGTTCTGCTGCAGTGGACAGTTCTTTAATTGCCTTCCGTTGGGCCTGTCCTCTGATCCCTACTGCCCTCAGGAGCCTTGTGGTGGAGCTGGCTACAAAGCCTCTGCAGCCCACCTCCACTGGCCACACCTTCACGTTCCAGCCCCGCCCCTCTGCTTCGACTGCTAAGTTGGCATACCGCAGCCTCTTCCGTTCGAATGCCTCATCGATGGCCTCCTCCCATGGGACCGTCAGTTCTACGATGAAGACACGCCGGCAGGACTTGGACCAGAGGACTAGGTCTGGGCGCAGGTTGGTCGCTGCAATTTCGGGTGGGAAGGTGAGCCTCTGGCTGAGGTCTACCCGCATTTCCCAATCCCGGGCTGCGTTCAGTGGGCCTGAGTCTGGAGGTGATGGCTTGGTCCGCTGTTTCTCCCCTTCCCGGATGAAGATTGTTTTCCGTGGAAAGGTAGTCTGGGCATTTAGAGGCATGGCGTTGGTGGTTACCCTCTTGTGCTCAAGTTCGGCAGCCAAGCACTTTAGCACTTGGTTGTGGCGCCAGGTGTATCTTCCTTGAGTTAGACTGGTCTTGCAACCCACCAAGATGTGTTTGAGGCTTGCTGGGGCTGCACACTGGAGACAGGCTGGGTCCTCTCCATACCAGAGATGTAGGTTGGTAGGAGAGGGCAGGACATCATATGTGGCTCTGATGATGAAACTTAGCCTATTAGACTCCATGCTCCACAGCTCGTTCCATGTGATTTTCCTCCTCTCCACGCTCTCCCACTTCATCCAGCGGCCTTGCTGGGCTTGGGAGACTGCCTTGGCGCACCTGGCTGCTTCCTCCTGGTAGCGCACCTCCTCAACCACCATCTTCCGCCGTTCGGTTGGAGTAGCCTTTTGCCATGTGGGTGTTGTTGTTTCCAAACCAAGGCCCCCTCTGCCATGTTGGACATGCCCCACTATATCCCGGTGTCTGAGGGCGGTCTTTGCCACCGCAACTGCTGCAGATGGCTTCCATTTCCTCCCCGTTGCTAGGATCGGAGCAGCACCTCTGACGAATGGATCCCGGGATTCTGTGAGAGTCATTTCCAGCCTTGATTTGGCACATTTGTACTCCTCCACCAGGCTTGAGATTGGTAGGGAGAGGGCTCCGAGCTTGGCTGCGACATAAGGGATGCCGAGCTTGGCTACGGCTGGTGCCGAGCCAAGTACTGATGTTTGTTACAGCTTATATACTTGTTCTCAGAGAGGGAATAGCTTTACCTCGTAACTTACAAAACTGACATTGGTTCCCATACATGGCTCTATCCTGTGTCCATGCTGTTCTGCCCTGCTGACCACTGCAGTAAGGCTCCTATGTCCTTAGAGTTAAACTGGTCTCACTGTTACTTGATAT
>NC_137688.1:235200-237700 GCF_963989245.1 Nansenia antarctica | reverse complement strand
TTCTGCCTCCTCCTTCTCATTCTGACAGAGGCGCCATAGTGGCAGCACTAGTCTACTAGCCTGAACTAGCCCTTTAGTCCTTCATTTTAATATGATGATGATGATGATGATGATGATGAGAACTGTGTGACCTCATGATGACTCTAAACATGTCTTGTTCTATGTGGTGTATTTCTATCTGAACGCAGCCCTGTGCACGACCATGGACAGCTCCTGATCAGACCACCTGAAACCACTCAGCCATCACACAGCTGCAGGCAGTGGAGCCTTGGAGTGGAGACCTTGTCCTGGACCAACAGACAACTGGTACTGTTGAACCCTGCATAGACCTAGTGCCCTATACAGTATGTGCATCATAAGGTGATACACTGTGGACAAACAGGTTCATCAGGTTCTGAAATATGTTTGCTTGTCATCAACAAATACCAACTGTAGAGAAGTTGATAGAAGTGGGAGGTGCATCAGTGCCCCAGGTGGTGAGGTGATACAATGTGGACAAACTAGTTCATACAGGGAAGAGCTGCATCAGTGAGGAGGGAGACAGAGAGCAGAGCTGAGCACTGAGGTGGGAGACAGATCACAACCCTAAGTTGCTGTCTTTCATTGTTTTTCACTGTCCAGTATGATTAGGATGAACTCACATGCGAGAGTGTCATCTCATAGAATGATGTAGCCCAAACATAGCCAGCTGTATGTGACCAGCTTGTGAAGGAAGCCTCAACCTGGTTTTGGCCATATGAATGTGATCTAGTAGGTTCAACTACATGAGGCCCTACATAATAATAGATAAAGAAATATAGCCGCAGGCAATTAAGGGTGCAAGGGTTCTCCTCAAATGTACTACACATCTCTGTTCTGGCACTGTCTCAAAGCACACTGAGATTGATTAGACTAACAATGACTGACACAGCCCTATTTCCATATGTCATCAGTTATGGTACATATTACTTTGCATGTAGCTGTGTATTTTGTATGATCAAGTATGAACTTGTCTGCAAACTTTGCAGGGACTGGTACAAACATACTATTTAACCATGTTCGTGTCAATCAGATTTGCGGTTCATGAGATTTAAAAAAAACTATTTCATCCGATCATGTTGGACTGTGGTACTACACATCTGTCATAGCAGAACATATTTTGGAGTCGTGTCCTTTCAGCTTTACAGCTATTTATATGTTTGTCTTGAGGAGGCAGGTCAGCGTTGATTTGGTGTCTCGACAAACGGTTCAAAAGTTACAGCCTCACAATGTAGAACAATTCTATGTGTTGCTGTAGCGCCTCCGTCTGCCAAAAAGCTAACAGAGTTACCAATATTTGAGGAAGTTGTAAGGAAAATATTTAGTAAAATATGAAAGGGCAGCCTGCTTCATTCAGATATATATATATTATGGTAGAACAGAAAAGGTATTTATAAAAAACAGGTAATTTAACAAACGTCCTCAAAAAAGTCCTGACAATAGGGAGACATGTATTTTTAACAGATAACAAGCCCGCCCGCTAACCAATCACGTTGTGCAGAGGTCATAGGTGAGGAAGAGGGAGGAAGGTGATGTGGGTAAAACTAGCCCTCATGACATGTTTTTGCATCAGTGCCCCAGGTGATGAGGTGATGTGGACAAACTAGTTCATACAGGGAAGAGCTGCACCAGTGAGGAGGGAGAACAGAGAGCAGAGCTGAGCACTGAGGTGGGAGACATCACAACCGTAAGTTGCTGTTTATTCACAGAAACTTCTCCCTAGAGAGGATTCAACACAAAAAGCTAGAGCAACATGATTAGTTTTTGCCTGGTGGGACAGTGGTGAAGCATAGGATTGCTGGTTGGATTCCAGCTGAGGCCATGAGAGACACTTTCCTCTCACGGCCTCAGCCAGCAATCTGCTGCTGACATGTGCTTTACCACCAGGCCACTCACAACATTAAAGGTGTGGTGGTGAAGCACATGTCCTGTAAGCAGAAGAGAGAGTGTGTTCTCTCATGAACCAGCGAGTCTCTGACCCTGAGGAGAGAGAGTGGATGTGTGTAAGAGTTGGTCAAGTTGTGTGTTTGAGTTCAGATGTGTATTATGTAGCTGTGTGTAAGATAGCAGGGAGTGGATGTGAAGACAGCTCTCCTCCTCTGTCAATACTACATGTACATGTTCTGAAATTCACTTTCCATGTATTTCTGTACCTGTCTATCTATCCAATGTAGATATTTTGCATATATTTATATATACATATATATTTTGTCATGCGTGCGTGTGTGTCAATGTAGCTCTTGTGAAGCCCTGCAAGTCCAAATGGACAGACAGAGAGATCTGGGGCTGGTGGTCAGAGAGATCTGGGGCTGGTGGTCAGAGAGGATTGTGCCTCTGTGTTTTAGTTGTAATTATTACAATAACTGTATCATCTTCTGCCTCCTCCTTCTCATTCTGACAGAGGCGCCATAGTGGCAGCACTAGTCTACTAGCCTGAACTAGCCCTATAGTCCTTCATTTTAATATGATGATGATGATGATG
>NC_137688.1:172700-230200 GCF_963989245.1 Nansenia antarctica | reverse complement strand
CCTTCCTGTTTCATTTCTGTTCCAGTTTTCTTGCCATAGTTCCTGCATGTGTATTTTAATGATTGATTTTACCTCAGCTTTACTAAGTGGAATATCCATTTCTATTGTTTGTGACTTAATTGATTGCTTAGCTAATAATATATCCGCATCTTCATTTCCTTCTACCCCTACATGAGCAGGAACCCAAACAAAGCAAACAGTGATATCCATACTATATATTACATAAATTAAATGATGGATCTTGAAAACAATATCCTGTCTGCATGATTTCAACGATCTGATACTTGACAGTGCTGCCCAACTGTCAGAGGCAATGAGTGCATTACTAACCCTGTTCTCTACCAACCATTCTAATGCTGTCAATATTGCTAGAAGCTCCACTGTGTACACTGATAAATGATCAGTGGTTCTTTTTTAAATTCCTGTTTTATACTGTGGGAAGAATACTGCAGCTCCTGTACGTCCTGTCTCTGGGTCTTTTGAGCCATCTGTAAAAATTAAGAACTTGCCTGTATAGTGTTGACCAATATAGTTTTGTACCACATTCCCAGGAAGGTGATACAATGTGGACAAACAGGTTCATCAGGTTCTGAAATATGTTTGCTTGTCATCAACAAATACCAACTGTAGAGAAGTTGATAGAAGTGGGAGGTGCATCAGTGCCCCAGGTGATGAGGTGATACAATGTGGACAAACTAGTTCATACAGGGAAGAGCTGCATCAGTGAGGAGGGAGACAGAGAGCAGAGCTGAGCACTGAGGTGGGAGACAGATCACAACCCTAAGTTGCTGTCTTTCATTGTTTTTCACTGTCCAGTATGATTAGGATGAACTCACATGCGAGAGTGTCATCTCATAGAATGATGTAGCCCAAACATAGCCAGCTGTATGTGACCAGCTTGTGAAGGAAGCCTCAACCTGGTTTTGGCCATATGAATGTGATCTAGTAGGTTCAACTACATGAGGCCCTACATAATAATAGATAAAGAAATATAGCCGCAGGCAATTAAGGGTGCAAGGGTTATCCTCAAATGTAATACACATCTCTGTTCTGGCACTGTCTCAAAGCACACTGAGATTGATTAGACTAACAATGACTGACACAGCCCTATTTCCATATGTCATCAGTTATGGTACATATTACTTTGCATGTAGCTGTGTATTTTGTATGATCAAGTATGAACTTGTCTGCAAACTTTGCAGGGACTGGTACAAACATACTATTTAACCATGTTCGTGTCAATCAGATTTGCGGTTCATGAGATTTAAAAATAAATATTTCATCCGATCATGTTGGACTGTGGTACTACACATCTGTCATAGCAGAACATATTTTGGAGTCGTGTCCTTTCAGCTTTACAGCTATTTATATGTTTGTCTTGAGGAGGCAGGTCAGCGTTGATTTGGTGTCTCGACAAACGGTTCAAAAGTTACAGCCTCACAATGTAGAACAATTCTATGTGTTGCTGTAGCGCCTCCGTCTGCCAAAAAGCTAACAGAGTTACCAATATTTGAGGAAGTTGTAAGGAAAATATTTAGTAAAATATGAAAGGGCAGCCTGCTTCATTCAGATATATATATATTATGGTAGAACAGAAAAGGTATTTATAAAAAACAGGTAATTTAACAAACGTCCTCAAAAAAGTCCTGACAATAGGGAGACATGTATTTTTAACAGATAACAAGCCCGCCCGCTAACCAATCACGTTGTGCAGAGGTCATAGGTGAGGAAGAGGGAGGAAGGTGATGTGGGTAAAACTAGCCCTCATGACATGTTTTTGCATCAGTGCCCCAGGTGATGAGGTGATGTGGACAAACTAGTTCATACAGGGAAGAGCTGCACCAGTGAGGAGGGAGAACAGAGAGCAGAGCTGAGCACTGAGGTGGGAGACATCACAACCGTAAGTTGCTGTTTATTCACAGAAACTTCTCCCTAGAGAGGATTCAACACAAAAAGCTAGAGCAACATGATTAGTTTTTGCCTGGTGGGACAGTGGTGAAGCATAGGATTGCTGGTTGGATTCCAGCTGAGGCCATGAGAGACACTTTCCTCTCACGGCCTCAGCCAGCAATCTGCTGCTGACATGTGCTTTACCACCAGGCCACTCACAACATCAAAGGTGTGGTGGTGAAGCACATGTCCTGTAAGCAGAAGAGAGAGTGTGTTCTCTCATGAACCAGCGAGTCTCTGACCCTGAGGAGAGAGAGTGGATGTGTGTAAGAGTTGGTCAAGTTGTGTGTTTGAGTTCAGATGTGTATTATGTAGCTGTGTGTAAGATAGCAGGGAGTGGATGTGAAGACAGCTCTCCTCCTCTGTCAATACTACATGTACATGTTCTGAAATTCACTTTCCATGTATTTCTGTACCTGTCTATCTATCCAATGTAGATATTTTGCATATATTTATATATACATATATATTTTGTCATGCGTGCGTGTGTGTCAATGTAGCTCTTGTGAAGCCCTGCAAGTCCAAATGGACAGACAGAGAGATCTGGGGCTGGTGGTCAGAGAGATCTGGGGCTGGTGGTCAGAGAGGATGGTGCCTCTGTGTTTTAGTTGTAATTATTACAATAACTGTTTCATCTTCTGCCTCCTCCTTCTCATTCTGACAGAGGCGCCATAGTGGCAGCACTAGTCTACTAGCCTGAACTAGCCCTATAGTCCTTCATTTTAATATGATGATGATGATGATAATGATGATGAGAACTGTGTGACCTCATGATGACTCTACACATGTCTTGTTCTATGTGGTGTATTTCTATCTGAACGCAGCCCTGTGCAGGACCATGGACAGCTCCTGATCAGCCCACCTGAAACCACTCAGCCATCACACAGCTGCAGGCAGTGGAGACCTTGTCCTGGACCAACAGACAACTGGTACTGTTGACCCCTGCATAGACCTAGTGCCCTATACAGTATGTGCATCATAAGGTGATACAATGTGGACAAACAGGTTCATCAGGTTCTGAAATATGTTTGCTTGTCATCAACAAATACCAACTGTAGAGAAGTTGATAGAAGTGGGAGGTGCATCAGTGCCCCAGGTGGTGAGGTGATACAATGTGGACAAACTAGTTCATACAGGGAAGAGCTGCATCAGTGACGAGGGAGACAGAGAGCAGAGCTGAGCACTGAGGTGGGAGACAGATCACAACCCTAAGTTGCTGTCTTTCATTGTTTTTCACTGTCCAGTATGATTAGGATGAACTCACATGCGAGAGTGTCATCTCATAGAATGATGTAGCCCAAACATAGCCAGCTGTATGTGACCAGCTTGTGAAGGAAGCCTCAACCTGGTTTTGGCCATATGAATGTGATCTAGTAGGTTCAACTACATGAGGCCCTACATAATAATAGATAAAGAAATATAGCCGCAAGCAATTAAGGGTGCAAGGGTTATCCTCAAATGTACTACACATCTCTGTTCTGGCACTGTCTCAAAGCACACTGAGATTGATTAGACTAACAATGACTGACACAGCCCTATTTCCATATGTCATCAGTTATGGTACATATTACTTTGCATGTAGCTGTGTATTTTGTATGATCAAGTATGAACTTGTCTGCAAACTTTGCAGGGACTGGTACAAACATACTATTTAACCATGTTCGTGTCAATCAGATTTGCGGTTCATGAGAAATGTTTTTTTATATTTCATCCGATCATGTTGGACTGTGGTACACATCTGTCATAGCAGAACATATTTTGGAGTCGTGTCCTTTCAGCTTCACAGCTATTTATATGTTTGTCTTGAGGAGGCAGGTCAGCGTTGATTTGGTGTCTCGACAAACGGTTCAAAAGTTACAGCCTCACAATGTAGAACAATTCTATGTGTTGCTGTAGCGCCTCCGTCTGCCAAAAAGCTAACAGAGTTACCAATATTTGAGGAAGTTGTAAGGAAAATATTTAAGTACCTAATAGTAAAATATGAAAGGGCAGCCTGCTTCATTCAGATATTTATATATATATATATATATATATATATTTATATATTATGGTAGAACAGAAAAGGTATTTATAAAAAACAGGTAATTTAACAAACGTCCTCAAAAAAAGTCCTGACAATAGGGAGACATGTATTTTTAACAGATAACAAGCCCGCCCGCTAACCAATCACGTTGTGCAGAGGTCATAGGTGAGGAAGAGGGAGGAAGGTGATGTGGGTAAAACTAGCCCTCATGACATGTTTTTGCATCAGTGCCCCAGGTGATGAGGTGATGTGGACAAACTAGTTCATACAAGGAAGAGCTGCACCAGTGAGGAGGGAGAACAGAGAGCAGAGCTGAGCACTGAGGTGGGAGACATCACAACCGTAAGTTGCTGTTTATTCACAGAAACTTCTCCCTAGAGAGGATTCAACACAAAAAGCTAGAGCAACATGATTAGTTTTTGGCTGGTGGTGCAGTTGGTAAAGCACATGTCCTGTAAGCAGAAGAGAGAGTGTGTTCTCTCATGAACCAGTGAGTCTCTGACCCTGAGGAGAGAGAGTGGATGTGTGTAAGAGTTGGTCAAGTTGTGTGTTTGAGTTCAGATGTGTATTATGTAGCTGTGTGTAAGATAGCAGGGAGTGGATGTGAAGACAGCTCTCCTCCTCTGTCAATACAACATGTACATGTTCTGAAATTCACTTTCAATGTATTTCTGTACCTGTCTATCTATCCAATGTACATATTTTGCATATACAAATATTTTGTCATGCATGCGTGTGTGTCAGTGTAGCTCTTGTGAAGCCCTGCAAGTCCAAATGGACAGACAGAGAGATCTGAGATAACTAGCCCTATAGTCCTTCATTTTAATATGATGATGATAATGATGATGATAGATAGAGAGAGAGAGAGAGAGAGAGAGAGAGAGAGAGAGAGAGAGAGAGAGAGAGAGAGAGAGAGAGAGAGAGAGAGAGAGAGAGATCTGGGGCTGGTGGTCAGAGAGATCTGGGGCTGGTGGTCAGAGAGGATTGTGCCTCTGTGTTTTAGTTGTAATTATTACAATAACTGTATCATCTTCTGCCTCCTCCTTCTCATTCTGACAGAGGCGCCATAGTGGCAGCACTAGTCTACTAGCCTGAACTAGCCCTACAGTCCTTCATTTTAATATGATGATGATAATGATGATGAGAACTGTGTGACCTCATGATGACTCTACACATGTCTTGTTCTATGTGATGTATTTCTATCTGAACGCAGCCCTGTGCACGACCATGGACAGCTCCTGATCAGCCCACCTGAAAGCACTCAGCCATCACACAGCTGCAGGCAGTGGAGCCTTGGAGTGGAGACCTTGTCCTGGACCAGCAGACAGCTGCTACTGTTGACCCCTGCATAGACCTAGTGCCCTATACGGTATGTGCATCATAAGGTGATACAATGTGGACAAACACATTCTTGAAGAAAGGGTTGGGTGTGTTTCTGTAGGTAGTCCTGTCATTTTGGGTTTTACTGTCCTGACCAGACATGTTTTCTGCATCAGTGCCCCAGGTGATGAGGTGATACAATGTGGACAAACTAGTTCATACAGGGAAGAAGAGGGTCTGAAATGTTTGCTTGTCATCAACAAATACCAACTGTAGAGAAGTTGATAGAAGTGGGAGGTGCATCAGTGCCCCAGGTGGTGATTAGATGATTAGGATGAACTCACATGTCTTTGTCATCTAATCACAGAATGATGTAGCCCAAACATACTAGCCAGCTGTATGTGACAGTCACCTAATGACTGTGTCTAGACTAGTCAACACTCTTTACACAGGTCACTATTGACCAATCAGCAGAGCTGTAAGACAGAAAGACTGTGAGTGTTGAATACACTCCCCTATGAAGGGTCAATTTGTTGGTTTACTGTATGTTTTATTGTTTTACATAAAGATTGGCTTGTGTAATGAAAGTTAACATTTATTCAACCTGTAAGTGAAGATCAAACTTCTATTTTACAATCACCTGCTGATGTGGGTGATACAATCTGGCTTCTTATCCTACAGGGAAATCAAACCACAGGGAGAGAGAGAGTTCTGTTCTATTGTGCTGCTGTATTTCGCTTTTTTGAGACAGAGAGACAGACAGACAGGGAAAGAGAGACAGAGAGAGAGAGAGAGAGACAGAGAGAGAGAGACAGACAGACAGGGAGAGAGAGAGAGACAGACATACAGAGACAGAGAGACAGAGAGAGACAGACAGACAGAGACAGAGAGAGAGACAGACAGAGAGAGAGACAGAGATAGAGAGAGACCGAGAGACAGAGAGAGACAGAGAGAGAGACAGACAGACAGACAGAGAGAGAGAGAAAGAGACAGAGACAGAGAGAGACAGACAGACAGACAGAGACAGAGAGACAGACAGAGAGAGAGAGAGAGACAGAGACACAGAGAGAGAGAGACAGAGACAGAGAGAGACAGACAGACAGAGAGAGAGACAGAGACAGAGAGAGAGACAGAGAGAGAGACAGAGAGAAAGAGACAGAGAGAGAGACAGAGAGAAAGAGACAGAGAGAGAGACAGAGAGACAGACAGAGAGAGAGACAGAGACAGAGAGAGACAGACAGAGAGAGAGAGAGACAGAGAGAGAGAGAGACAGAGACAGAGACAGACAGACAGAGAGACAGAGAGACAGAGACAGAGAGAGACAGACAGACAGACAGAGAGAGAGAGACAGAGAGAGAGAGAGAGAGAGAGACAGAGACAGAGACAGAGAGACAGACAGAGAGACAGAGACAGAGACAGAGAGACAGACAGAGAGAGACAGAGACAGAGACACAGACAGAGAGAGAGACAGAGACAGAGACAGAGACAGAGAGAGAGAGAGAGAGAGGTACCATAGGAGCTGCGTGATAGAGACCTGATGTGTGTGTAACAGCCCAGGCTCAAGGCACTGTACACAAAATAAGGGGAGACCACACAGCTTTAAATCAGAACAAAAGTATTTATTTAATTAACTAACTTAAAGTACTTAAAGTAACAATAGATATGTTAGTCAGTATCATCAGTAGTGAATGCAGTGTATGGATGAGTGGAAGGTGTAGTGTAGATGTTGTAAGGTGTGTTAAAGTAAAAGTAAAGCTAAAGAGAGCCTAAGCTCAACACAACCAAACCTGGTGGAAGGAGGAGAAGAGGGAGAATCTTCTTCTTCTTCTTTTTATTTGATTGGCGGTTGGCAACCAGCTTAAGGTGCATTACCGCCACCTACTGGACTGTGTGGCGCATTACCACCCCCTACCGGACTGTGTGGAACGTTAGCTTGACAGGGGGGAAATTGTAAATGAAAGAAATAAACAAAATGGTGGGGAGGGGTAGGGTTAAATCCTACCTATCAATCCTGTTTCTTTCAGATATTTAATTAACTGGTTATTTACTTTAACTGTGTTTCCAAGTAAGTTCCCTACAGTAAACCTTAACTTAACCTTCTGAATTGCTGTTTTCAGGAGCTTTCTCTGTTCTTCATATTTTCCACATTCCAGCAGCACATGCTGAACAGATTCCGGGTTATTGCAGTGTGCACAAATGCCGTTTGGGTGTTTTCCTATTCTGTAAAGTGTGTCATTCAACCCAGTATGACCTATCCTGAGCCGGGATATCACTGTCTCTTCTTTCCGGTTCCTGCCCATCCTACTTCCTATTCCGACTTTCTTTTGAATGTTAAACAAATGCCTTCCTGTTTCATTTCTGTTCCAGTTTTCTTGCCATAGTTCCTGCATGTGTATTTTAATGATTGATTTTACCTCAGCTTTACTAAGTGGAATATCCATTTCTATTGATTCTGATTTAAGTGACTGCTTAGCTAATATATCCGCATCTTCATTTCCTTCTACCCCTACATGAGCAGGAACCCAAACAAAGCAAACAGTGATATCCATACTATATATTACATAAATTAAATGATGGATCTTGAAAACAATATCCTGTCTGCATGATTTCAACGATCTGATACTTGACAGTGCTGCCCAACTGTCAGAGGCAATGAGTGCATTACTAACCCTGTTCTCTACCAACCATTCTAATGCTGTCAATATTGCTAGGAGCTCCACTGTGTACACTGATAAATGATCAGTGGTTCTTTTTTAAATTCCTGTTTTATACTGTGGGAAGAATACTGCAGCTCCTGTACGTCCTGTCTCTGGGTCTTTTGAGCCATCTGTAAAAATTAAGAACTTGCCTGTATAGTGCTGACCAATATAGTTTTGTACCACATTCCCAGGATGTGCATGTTTGGACTTCTTTCGTAGTTCTTGTTGTATATCTAAATCTACTAATGGATTCACATATAACCAGGGTGGAATAATTGAGTGCGGGATTACTGGACTATACCGTAATTTATCTAAATCGTACCTTTTTGCTATTGTATTCCCTATCCATCCAAAACTCATATAATGAGTCTTATTATGCTCCCAACAATCTTGTACAATAGACCTAGTTGGATGTGAACTATTCTGACCTTGGAGATTAACCCAGTAAGCTAACAAAAGTTTAATTCTGCGTATCCACAGTGGCTGTTCCCCAACTTCAACTTGTATTGCTGCTACTGGGGATGTTTTAAAAGCTCCACTACATATTCTAAGTCCTTGTGTTTGTTGCACATCCAATTTAAGAGGGAGAATCAAGTGAGCCGCCAGCTTAAGTAAGCCACTCCCCAGGTGCCTCAGATCACCTAATCAACCCCTCCATATATGGTTATGAGTGAGAGGGCTGTCACAGTGTGTGTGTGTGTGTGTGTGTGTGTGTGTGTGTGTGTGTGTGTGTCCACCCCCCTGCTCTCCAATAAATAAATGATTCTCATATAGTTCTCTTCAAGTTTCCTCCTTTATCACATATGGCTCTCTCTATCCATAGACCCGGGTCCTGCAGCTGAACTACTATTGAAGCAGGGTTTTCCATCACTCTGTGTACGTGACACAACCCTGCCCACAGAGCTGAAGATGCAGTGACAAGTCACGTGTAGCTGACCACAGAGTTCCTGTTGTTGGTTTCAGTTCCCCTGTGAGGTGAGAGAGTTACAGCAACAATGTAGCAACAGAGGACTGTTATCAGAGGACCAGACTTGCAGAACACCAAGACGTCCATTTGAACACATGGAGGAGGGAGATGGGGGGCTGCATAGAGGAGTGACAGGCAGATCAAACAGGTACATTTCTAGTTTTATGGGACTTTTTGTGATATTTAAGCTGATTGTGTTTGATCATAGTTGAGTTTCCTGGTTCAGGGTCAGAGCAGAGATACTCAATACTGTGTGATGGATTCAGATTCTCTCTTCATCCTGAAGTGTGCGTTTGTTACCTATTGTTTAATATCAGGATGTCAGAAAGTGGGAACCTTTTAGATTTTATTTGGTCCTTTTGTGACCATTATGCTGATTTGATGCATACCTTTCTAGCCTTGATTTTACATATGATGGTTCTAGTTTTTGGGTAATTTGTTATTACTGTAATTCATTTGATCTAAATTATTCCTTTTACTGCATTGCATTAGTCTCTACAGTCAACTCAAAAGGTGCCATTCATTGTGCAGAGTAGTGTGTCTATGGTTGTGTCTACTGAAGACACTGCTAACAAGCACAAGAGCTCAGAGGATCTATCCTAGCTGATATGGCGTACGCACCTACTCAGAGTAGGAAGGACAAGCTCGGCCCGGCACAGGGGAAAGAGGAGAGGGAGGTGTGGCAATCTCCCTCTACACACGCAGCTCTCTACTACACCTTGTACAGCCAATGGGAGGCCTTGACCGAGTCAGTTACATGAACTGTTAGAACTGTTGGTGAATATTTATTTTTCTGTTCTGTGCGGCCTCGTACACAAACTAGTTCATACAGGGAAGAGCTGCATCAGTGAGGAGGGAGACAGAGAGCAGGGCTGAGCACTGAGGTGGGAGACATCACAACCCTAAGTTGCTGTTTATTCACAGAAACTTCTCCCTAGTGAAGATTCAACACAAAAAGCTAGAGCAACTCATGAACCAGTGAGTCTCTGACCCTGAGGAGAGAGAGTGGATGTGTGTAAGAGTTGGTCAAGTTGTGTGTTTGAGTTCAGATGTGTATTATGTAGCTGTGTGTAAGATAGCAGGGAGTGGATGTGAAGACAGCTCTCCTCCTCTGTCAATACAACATGTACATGTTCTGAAATTCACTTTCAATTTATTTCTGTACCTGTCTATCTATCCAATGTACATATTTTGCATATACAAAGATTTTGTCATGCGTGCGTGTGTGTCAGTGTAGCTCTTGTGAAGCCCTGCAAGTCCAAATGGACAGACAGAGAGATCTGAGATAACTAGCCCTATAGTCCTTCATTTTAATATGATGATGATAATGATGATGATAGATAGAGAGAGAGAGAGAGAGAGAGAGAGAGAGAGAGAGAGAGAGAGAAAGAGAGAGAGAGAGAGAGAGATCTGGGGCTGGTGGTCAGAGAGATCTGGGGCTGGTGGTCAGAGAGATCTGGGGCTGGTGGTCAGAGAGGATTGTGCCTCTGTGTTTTAGTTGTAATTATTACAATAACTGTTTCATCTTCTGCCTCCTCCTTCTCATTCTGACAGAGGCGCCATAGTGGCAGCACTAGTCTACTAGCCTGAACTAGCCCTATAGTCCTTCATTTTAATATGATGATGATAATGATGATGAGAACTGTGTGACCTCATGATGACTCTACACGTGTCTTGTTCTATGTGGTGTATTTCTATCTGAACGCAGCCCTGTGCACGACCATGGACAGCTCCTGATCAGCCCACCTGAAAGCACTCAGCCATTACACAGCTGCAGGCAGTGGAGCCTTGGAGTGGAGACCTTGTCCTGGACCAGCAGACAGCTGCTACTGTTGACCCCTGCATAGACCTAGTGCCCTATACGGTATGTGCATCATAAGGTGATACACTGTGGACAAACACATTCTTGAAGAAAGGGTTGGGTGTGTTTCTGTAGGTAGTCCTGTCATTGTGGGTTTTACTGTCCTGACCAGACATGTTTTCTGCATCAGTGCCCCAGGTGATGAGGTGATACAATGTGGACAAACTAGTTCATACAGGGAAGAAGAGGGTCTGAAATGTTTGCTTGTCATCAACAAATACCAACTGTAGAGAAGTTGATAGAAGTGGGAGGTGCATCAGTGCCCCAGGTGGTGATTAGATGATTAGGATGAACTCACATGTCTTTGTCATCTAATCACAGAATGATGTAGCCCAAACATACTAGCCAGCTGTATGTGACAGTCACCTAATGACTGTGTCTAGACTAGTCAACACTCTTTACACAGGTCACTATTGACCAATCAGCAGAGCTGTAAGACAGAAAGACTGTGAGTGTTGAATACACTCCCCTATGAAGGGTCAATTTGTTGGTTTACTGTATGTTTTATTGTTTTACATAAAGATTGGCTTGTGTAATGACAGTTAACATGTATTCAACCTGTAAGTGAAGATCAAACTTCTATTTTACAATCACCTGCTGATGTGGGTGATACAATCTGGCTTCTTATCCTACAGGGAAATCAAACCACAGGGAGAGAGAGTTCTGTTCTATTGTGCTGCTGTATTTCGCTTTTTTGAGACAGAGAGACAGACAGACAGGGAGAGAGAGACAGACAGAGACACAGAGACAGAGAAAGACAGAGAGAGACAGACAGACAGACAGAGACAGAGAGAGAGAGATACTAATATAGCTTAATGGGGCAGAAGCTACTTGCCCTGTTTACCTAAAAGGGGAGAGAAGACAATAGGACATGAGAGGAGGTGGCAGGTGAACAGCCACACCTGGTAGAGATACTCAGCTCTTTAAACTCACAGGTACATCACTAGCCTGCCACCTACAGGCCGTCTCTCGTAACAGTGTGCAGAGAAGTGTGCACTAGCTGCCTCTATTGATGTAGGGAGGCCAGAAACACGGCTTTCTGATGCAATTCTCTTCAAGACACCAAGACATAGCAACCTGCAGGTAGATAGTAGGTATTACAGCTCACCTGCAGGTAGATAGTAGGTATTACAGCTCACCTGCAGGTAGATAGTAGGTATTACAGCTCACCTGCAGGTAGATAGTAGGTATTACAGCTCACCTGCAGGTAGATAGTAGGTATTACAGCTCACCTGCAGGTAGATGGTAGGTATTACAGCTCACCTGCAGGTAGAGAGTAGGTATTACAGCTCACCTGCAGGTAGATAGTAGGTATTACAGCTCACCTGCAGGTAGATAGTAGGTATTACAGCTCACCTGCAGGTAGATGGTAGGTATTACAGCTCACCTGCAGGTAGAGAGTAGGTATTACAGCTCACCTGCAGGTAGAGAGTAGGTATTACAGCTCACCTGCAGGTAGATAGTAGGTATTACAGCTCACCTGCAGGTAGATAGTAGGTATTACAGCTCACCTGCAGGTAGAGAGTAGGTATTACAGCTCACCTGCAGGTAGAGAGTAGGTATTACAGCTCACCTGCAGGTAGAGAGTAGGCATTACAGCTCACCTGCAGGTAGATAGTAGGTATTACAGCTCACCTGCAGGTAGAGAGTAGGTATTACAACTCACCTGCAGGTAGATAGTAGGTATTACAGCTCACCTGCAGGTAGATAGTAGGTATTACAGCTCACCTGCAGGTAGAGCGTCAGCATTACAGCTCACCTGCTCTTGTGTTATTCTCGGTGATACAAAATGAGTTTTGACAGCACAGACGTTATAAACCAAGACTGTAAACATTGTAGAGAGCTCGGAGCAACCGCACATTCAGCCATGGAGCACTTGGCCAGTGGGGGGTCAAACCAAACTATCTCCACTCCTACAGCTCATTTGTTCATCTATTCTCAGAGATCCACAATGGCTCCTGTCCCTGACCTGCTGCTGGCCACTCTGGAGGAGCTGGACCAGAAAGAGCTGAATAAGTTTATATGGCGCCTGACTAAGAATGTACCAGAAGGCTTCCTTCACATCCCAACGAGCCAGCTGAGATATGGAGCTGAGAGGCACGACATTGTGGATAAGCTGGTGGACACCTACAACCCTGATGGGGCTGTGAAGATCACACTGGTGATCCTGAAGAAGATGATGCAGAACGAGCTCGTTGAAACATTGAAGACAGACTATAAGGAACATATCACAAGTGAGTTACATTCATGTTAAAGACTGACACAAACAGGCACACAGGCACACGCTTGCAGGCACAGATCAACACACACACGTGGATATTTTATTTGGGTAAAATTAAAGCATCACATCAAAGATCGCTAAAAAATCTAATGTGTCATGGAAAACACACCATATTCTGCACAACCACAATATTTGATGTATTTGGCACATTAGTATAAATCTTGTCACCATTCTCTCACTAAACCAACTTGCCATCATATGGGAATGCTTGTAAATTGTGATTATTGAAAGTCTAAAAGCAATAGCAATCAGGTCCACAGTATGTTCATGCCTAGCAGTGTAAAAGCCTTTGAGTGTAACCGAGTTGAGAGGATAGTCACTCCTCACGTTGAAATATACCCATCCATGCCATTCAGCTTTCGGTGGCGTAGCTGGTTAACATTGGGTGTTTCGGTGGGCAGTATAGTGTGTTGGCAATACAGAGGACACAGATGTGAGACTTGTGTTAGCTTGTGTATGAGGAAGCAATACTGTGTGTGGCAGCATGACGCCGGTTATATTGGTGCCATGACTTTGCAGAATCTGCAACTGTGCTCAGCTCAATGGCTGGGGTCGGTGTGGAGTGAGCTCAGAGGATGACTGTTACTGGGTTGAAAAAGTGATAAACTCAGTTGAAATAACCCCTCCTGCACCAATTGGTAGTTTTCTTTCAGTAGCATAGCTGGTTACATGCTGTTTAGCCAGTGACTTCGCTTTAACAGTAAAGATAAGTGTGTCTTCGCCAGTGGCAGCCATTTTGTACTTTGTGTATGTGACACAGAACTGTCAACCAAATCAAGAGCAGCAGGTTTCCCTTGAGTCCTGAGCAGGCCAGTGTTGTAGTAGCTGCATCTGAGCAGGCCAGTGTTGTAGTAGCTGCTTCTGAGCGGCCAGTGTTGTAGTAGCTGCATCTGAGCAGGCCAGTGTTGTAGTAGCTGCATCTGAGCAGGCCAGTGTTGTAGTAGCTGAGTCCTGAGCAGGCCAGTGTTGTAGTAGCTGCATCTGAGCAGGCCAGTGTTGTAGTAGCTGCATCTGAGCAGGCCAGTGTTGTAGTAGCTGAGTCCTGAGCAGGCCAGTGTTGTAGTAGCTGCATCTGAGCAGGCCAGTGTTGTAGTAGCTGCATCTGAGCAGGCCAGTGTTGTAGTAGCTGCATCTGAGCAGGCCAGTGTTGTAGTAGCTGCATCTGAGCAGGCCAGTGTTGTAGTAGCTGCATCTGAGCAGGCCAGTGTTGTAGTAGCTGCATCTGAGCAGGCCAGTGTTGTAGTAGCTGCATCTGAGCAGGCCAGTGTTGTAGTAGCTGCATCTGAGCAGGCCAGTGTTGTAGTAGCTGCATCTGAGCAGGTGTAACTTAGTGTAACTACAGTGAGATATGATGATAATCATCAGACGAATAACTGGATTGTTGTTTTTTCCAGATACAGAGCAAACAGGCCGAGACCGACTGAAACGTAATAAAGGTCAGTTCCACCTTTGTGTTGCAAAAGCAACTGATTATAAAAATGACAATACCACACACACACACACACACACACACACACACACACACACACACACACACACACACACTAATATTCTAACCTGCAGCTGAGGTTTAGTAAAAGCGATCATCATGAATTAGATTTCAATGATAGTAATCACAATAATATTGATATAAATCACAATATTGAGTGAACTTGTGTTGTTTTTACCAGACCCAGTGCTGTGTGCAGTCCGAGACCAACTGAAATCCTCTTTAAAGGAGAGGTCTAGCCGGACATTTGAGGGGACATTAAATGCAGGCATTCGCATCAATATAAACGACACCTACACCGACCTGCACATGATCAAGGGGGCCTGGGGAGGGGTCAGTAGTGAGCATGAGGTCATTCCATCCATAAGCCCAGCCACAGGAGAGACCATCAAGACCAGCGACATGTTCAAACAGAAAGATAAGAAAAAACAGCTGACCGTAGGCGTCGCTGGTGTGGGAAAGACGTTCTGTGTGGAGAAGACGACTCTGGACTGGGCAGAAGGAAAAGAAAACCAGCACATTGATTTCTTGTTTCCGCTTGCTTTTCGTGACATGAATCATGAGGAAAAAGCCTGTAGTCTGGAGGAAACGCTTAAGAAAGAATTCCCTGACATGGATCCAAACTCATGGATCAAGATTCTGGGAACGGAATCTAATATTCTGTTAATCTTGGATGGCCTGGACGAGAGTCGACTACGTCTGGACTTTAAAAAGGTTTTAAGAGACGTGACAGAGCGAGCCTCCATTGATGTCCTGATCACAAACCTCATCGCAGGAAAGCTCCTCCCCTCTGCTCTCATCTGGATAACCTCCCGACCTCCAGCAGCCAAGCAGATTCCCCGAGAGTACATTGACCGATGGACAGAGATACGAGGGTTTGATGATGAACATAAGAAGGCCTACTTCAGGAAAAGATTCAGTGATGAGAACCACCTGGCCGAAAAAATCATCAACCACGTGAAGTCATCAAGGAGCCTCCACATCATGTGCTCCAATCCAATGTTCTGTTGGGTCTCAGCTGATGTTCTCGGGAGACTGTTGCATGGAGCAGAGAGCGTAGAGATGCCCAAGACTCTGACTGAGATGTACATAAACTTCCTGAAATCTCAGTTTGACAAAATGAAAAAGACTGAAGTAGGAACAATTATTCTTCAGCTTGGACAGTTGGCCTTCCGCCAGCTGCAGAAGGGACATCTGATCTTCTATGAGAAAGACCTGAGAGAGAGTGGCATTGATGTCAAAGACGCCTCAGCGTACTCAGCTTTATGCACTCAGATCTTTCGGAGAGAGGGGGAGACCGGTCCTAGACCGATGTTCAGCTTTATGCATCTGAGCATCCAGGAGTGTCTTGCTGCTTTATTTGTGATCCTCAAATTCAACGAGAGCAATGAGAATCCACTGGTCAAACAGAAATTCGCACACTGGAAGCTATGCTCAACACTCAGACGCAAACCTCTGGTTCACTTACACAAGACTGCAGTGGACATGGCCTTAAAGAGTGAGAATGGACACCTGGACCTGTTCCTGCGCTTCCTCCTGGGCCTCTCACAGGAGTCCAATCAGAATCTCCTACCAAGCCTTCTGACACAGACAGGAAGCAGCTCACAGACCAATGAGGAAACAGTCAAGTACATCAAGAAGAAGATCAGGGAGAATCCCTCTCCAGAGAGGTGCATCAATCTGTTCCACTGTCTGAATGAGATGAATGACCATTCTCTAGTGGAGGAGATCCAAAGCTACCTGAGCTCAGGACGTCTCTCAGAAGCCTCACTTTCACCTGCACAGTGGTCAGCTCTGGTCTTTGTGTTGCTGACCTCAGAAGAGGAGCTGGATGTGTTTGACCTGAAGAAATACTCCAGATCAGAGGAGGGTCTTCTGAGGCTGCTGCCAGTGCTCCCAGCCTCTAAGACGGCACTGTAAGTAGATGGACAGAATTACTCTAATTAAACTAGGACGATTTCAGGGTTATGAAAATGCATTGTAGAATAGTACTTAGTGAGTAGGCTGCTTGATGGAGTTAGTTAGTTGATGAAGATATTCAATTTTTTTGAGTTGCACCTGTATATATTATAAATACATATTACTATTGTGTACTTGGTCAACACATTCCTTGATTGCCTACTTTTCACATACTTTGTTGAAAAATAAACATTTATAATTTATATCATTGTACACAAAGCAAACAATACATAATGGATGGAAGAGGCAAAGTGACTTTATGCTGATCACTTATTATGATTTACGGATTAAACAGAAGAAATTGCATTCCACCCGTGGTACCCAGGATAATCACACCGTGGCTCTAATATTGACTTTTTGTCTGACATGAAGTAAAACAGAGCTGGCTGGCTGTTCACAGTTCAGCTAATGAGTTTGTCAGCTTTATTTGATCTGTGCAGAGATGAGAAGTTAGCTGGCCAGTGAGTTTACAGTTGGTGCAGTTGGAAGGAGCTAGCCACTAGTCTCAAACTGAAAGCTTGATCCATCTTTTAAGGCATGAAACGTATGTAAAAATTATGATTTCGCCTTTAAAACAAAGTGAAATAACTAGAAAACATATTGGTCTAGTGAAATGTTAAAATCCTAAAACATTCCATGTAAGGGTTTTTGATGAAAATGTCATTATATCCTAATTAGGTGTGGTGACATGCAACTGGAAATGATAGAACACATCACATATTTTTTTCTGACTCAAAATGACTTAACCTGTATTCATTGCTCATTCAGGCTGAACGGATGTGACCTCACAGAGAGATGCTGTGAAGCGTTGGCCTCAGCTCTCAGCTCAGACTCCTGCCACCTGAGAGAGCTGGACCTCAGTCATAATGATCTACGTGACGGGGGGGTGAAGCTGCTCTCTGCTGGACTGGGGAGTCCACACTGTCAACTACAGACACTGAGGTGAGGCCTAAGACTATTCTTGTTGACAGACACATCATTGCTAAGTGTCTGGGGGGGATTCCATCAAAGTTGCTAAAGGAAAATCCAGGATTATTATTGATAAGTCTCGCAAAACGTTTTCTTTTTGAGACCTTAATGGAATACCCCCTGTAACATTATCAATGATACTTGCTCTGCAAAGGTCAAAGACGGAGACAGAAAATGTACAAGATCTTCCAATAATTTCCTCTACTCTTCGCTGTGACTGCACTAGGCATACCACTTATGTAATCCACCTTTTTCTTTTGTCAGCTCCCAGTCTGTCATCCTGTGCATGCACACCCTTTAGGAAGCCTTTATTTATTTAACCCTGTAACGGCATCCTGTGCATGCACCCGTAACCTAGGACTACTCCCCCCTCCAAAAATATGAATAAATAAATCTAAGGTCCAGAATATGAGTGGTCTATAACACATTTTTTTAAATCAATGAAGGATCCTGTCTTACCTATCGCAGATAAGGTGTTTTTGAGAAACCAAACCAATAGGAACAGCAACACATGAACCCAGGGGACAGATAGAACCCAGGGGACAGATAGAACCCAGGGGACAGATAGAACCCAGAGGACAGATAGAACCCAGAGGACAGATAGAACCCAGAGGACAGATAGAACCCAGGGGACAGATAGAACCCAGGGGACAGATAGAACCCAGGGGACAGATAGAACCCAGGGGACAGATAGAACCCAGGGGACAGATAGAACCCAGGGGACAGATAGAACCCAGGGGACAGATAGAACCCAGGGGACAGATAGAACCCAGGGGACAGATAGAACCCAGGGGACAGATATAACTCTCACTGATGAATTCTTATCATGATGCACCACAGTGATCGTTTGGCTACATGTATTTATTTGTATTCCTCATTCAGGCTGAACGGATGTGACCTCACAGAGAGATGCTGTGAAGCGTTGGCCTCAGCTCTCAGCTCAGACTCCTGCCACCTGAGAGAGCTGGACCTCAGTCATAATGATCTACGTGACGGGGGGGTGAAGCTGCTCGCTGCTGGACTGGCGAGTCCACACTGTCAACTACAGACACTGAGGTGAGGTCTTTTGGGGTGTAGAAGCATGAGTATTCTGGGTCATTATGATGCACTAGGTGTTCTTCACTTAAATACAATGTGTCTAGCCTTTCATCTGCTACTTGAGGATTTAAAGCTGTAAAGATGTACTACATTAGAGAGGAACAATCAGATTCTTGATATCAGATGGAGTGACACTATTTCCCCAGGTTGTCAGGCTGTGGAGTCCCAGAGGAAGGCTGTGCTTCTCTGGCTTCAGCTCTGAGGGCTAACCCCTCCCACCTGAGAGAGCTGGACCTCAGTCATAATGATCTATGTGACGGGGGGGTGAAACTGCTCGCTGCTGGACTGGGGAGTCCACACTGTCAACTACAGACACTGAGGTGAGGCCTAAGACTATTCTTGTTGACAGACACATCATTGCTAAGTGTCTGGGGGGGATTCCATCAAAGTTGCTAAAGGAAAATCCAGGATTATTATTGATAAGTCTCGCAAAACGTTTTCTTTTTGAGACCTTAATGGAATACCCCCTGTAACATTATCAATGATACTTGCTCTGCAAAGGTCAAAGACGGAGACAGAAAATGTACAAGATCTTCCAATAATTTCCTCTACTCTTCGCTGTGACTGCACTAGGTATACCACTTATGTAATCCACCTTTTTCTTTTGTCAGCTCCCAGTCTGTCATCCTGTGCATGCACACCCTTTAGGAAGCCTTTATTTATTTAACCCTGTAACGGCATCCTGTGCATGCACCCGTAACCTAGGACTACTCCCCCCTCCAAAAATATGAATAAATAAATCTAAGGTCCAGAATATGAGTGGTCTATAACACATTTTTTTAAATCAATGAAGGATCCTGTCTTACCTATCGCAGATAAGGTGTTTTTGAGAAACCAAACCAATAGGAACAGCAACACATGAACCCAGGGGACAGATAGAACCCAGGGGACAGATAGAACCCAGGGGACAGATAGAACCCAGAGGACAGATAGAACCCAGAGGACAGATAGAACCCAGGGGACAGATAGAACCCAGGGGACAGATAGAACCCAGGGGACAGATAGAACCCAGAGGACAGATAGAACCCAGGGGACAGATAGAACCCAGGGGACAGATAGAACCCAGGGGACAGATAGAACCCAGGGGACAGATAGAACCCAGGGGACAGATATAACTCTCACTGATGAATTCTTATCATGATGCACCACAGTGATCGTTTGGCTACATGTATTTATTTGTATTCCTCATTCAGGCTGAACGGATGTGACCTCACAGAGAGATGCTGTGAAGCGTTGGCCTCAGCTCTCAGCTCAGACTCCTGCCACCTGAGAGAGCTGGACCTCAGTCATAATGATCTACGTGACGGGGGGGTGAAACTGCTCGCTGCTGGACTGGCGAGTCCACACTGTCAACTACAGACACTGAGGTGAGGTCTTTTGGGGTGTAGAAGCATGAGTATTCTGGGTCATTATGATGCACTAGGTGTTCTTCACTTAAATACAATGTGTCTAGCCTTTCATCTGCTACTTGAGGATTTAAAGCTGTAAAGATGTACTACATTAGAGAGGAACAATCAGATTCTTGATATCAGATGGAGTGACACTATTTCCCCAGGTTGTCAGGCTGTGGAGTCCCAGAGGAAGGCTGTGCTTCTCTGGCTTCAGCTCTGAGGTCTAACCCCTCCCACCTGAGAGAGCTGGACCTCAGTCATAATGATCTACGTGACGGGGGGGTGAAGCTGCTCTCTGCTGGACTGGGGAGTCCACACTGTCAACTACAGACACTGAGGTGAGGCCTAAGACTATTCTTGTTGACAGACACATCATTGCTAAGTGTCTGGGGGGGATTCCATCAAAGTTGCTAAAGGAAAATCCAGGATTATTATTGATAAGTCTCGCAAAATGTTTTCTTTTTGAGACCTTAATGGAATACCCCCTGTAACATTATCAATGATACTTGCTCTGCAAAGGTCAAAGACGGAGACAGAAAATGTACAAGATCTTCCAATAATTTCCTCTACTCTTCGCTGTGACTGCACTAGGCATACCACTTATGTAATCCACCTTTTTCTTTTGTCAGATCCCAGTCTGTCATCCTGTGCATGCACACCCTTTAGGAAGCCTTTATTTATTTAACCCTGTAACGGCATCCTGTGCATGCACCCGTAACCTAGGACTACTCCCCCCTCCAAAAATATGAATAAATAAATCTAAGGTCCAGAATATGAGTGGTCTATAACACATTTTTTTAAATCAATGAAGGATCCTGTCTTACCTATCGCAGATAAGGTGTTTTTGAGAAACCAAACCAATAGGAACAGAAACACATGAACCCAGGGGACAGATAGAACCCAGAGGACAGATAGAACCCAGAGGACAGATAGAACCCAGAGGACAGATAGAACCCAGGGGACAGATAGAACCCAGAGGACAGATAGAACCCAGAGGACAGATAGAACCCAGAGGACAGATAGAACCCAGAGGACAGATAGAACCCAGAGGACAGATAGAACCCAGGGGACAGATAGAACCCAGGGGACAGATAGAACCCAGGGGACAGATAGAACCCAGGGGACAGATAGAACCCAGGGGACAGATAGAACCCAGAGGACAGATAGAACCCAGGGGACAGATAGAACCCAGGGGACAGATAGAACCAGGGGACAGATAGAACCCAGAGGACAGATAGAACCCAGAGGACAGATAGAACCCAGGGGACAGATAGAACCCAGGGGACAGATAGAACCCAGAGGACAGATAGAACCAGGGGACAGATAGAACCCAGGGGACAGATAGAACCCAGAGGACAGATAGAACCCAGGGGACAGATAGAACCCAGAGGACAGATAGAACCCAGAGGACAGATAGAACCCAGGGGACAGATAGAACCCAGAGGACAGATAGAACCCAGGGGACAGATAGAACCCAGGGGACAGATAGAACCCAGGGGACAGATAGAACCCAGGGGACAGATAGAACCCAGGGGACAGATAGAACCCAGGGGACAGATATAACTCTCACTGATGAATTCTTATCATGATGCACCACAGTGATCGTTTGGCTACATGTATTTATTTGTATTCCTCGTTCAGGCTGAACGGATGTGACCTCACAGAGAGATGCTGTGAAGCGTTGGCCTCAGCTCTCAGCTCAGACTCCTGCCACCTGAGAGAGCTGGACCTCAGTCATAATGATCTACGTGACGGGGGGGTGAAACTGCTCGCTGCTGGACTGGCGAGTCCACACTGTCAACTACAGACACTGAGGTGAGGTCTTTTGGGGTGTAGAAGCATGAGTATTCTGGGTCATTATGATGCACTAGGTGTTCTTCACTTAAATACAATGTGTCTAGCCTTTCATCTGCTACTTGAGGATTTAAAGCTGTAAAGATGTACTACATTAGAGAGGAACAATCAGATCCTTGATATCAGATGGAGTGACACTATTTCCCCAGGTTGTCATTCTGTGGAGTTGCAGAGGAAGGCTGTGCTTCTCTGGCTTCAGCTCTGAGGTCTAACCCCTCCCACCTGAGAGAGCTGGACCTCAGCTACAATCACCCAGGAGACTCAGGACTGGCGCTGCTCTCTGATGTACAGAAAGATCCACTCTGTAAACTACAGACACTCAGGTAAAGGCTGAATATGTGGCTGGACGCATCAATGAGATTAATGCACAGTATCTATTTCCCACATGATTGTGAGTGTGTCATCCAACCACTGTATGTTCTTCTGTGGTTGATATAGTGTGGACCATGGTGGAGAGTGCAGGCTCAAACCTGGGCCTATCAAATGTAAGTCACCAACGCTGTATGAACGAATGAATGAATGAATGAATGAATGGTCTTTATTGTCATTGATATAGTACAGGTACCAAACAACGAAATTTGGGGGGGGGGGGGGGCTCCCCTGGTGTTAGGAAAAAAAAAAAAAAAAAAAAAGGAAAAAGAGCTGGTTTACATAAATAAAGGCTATGTACACTATCCGCTATACTATACTATACAAATAAAACACTGTGCTGTACTCTATGCTATGCTATACCTATTCTAACATTTCCTATCTCTGAACCTTATGTACCCTAGGGTTGTCATATTGCACATAGTGTTATTGCACATTCATTTAAAGTGTCGCAGTTTGCAGGTTTGAATTGTTCACAGTTGTGTTTCAGTATTGCACTTGATTTCAATCTAGTAGCTGCCATCAAATTGTCTATCAGTGGTCACCAACCTTTTTAAGCCCAAGATCCCTGACCTCGGCCTTGGTGAAGGCAAGATCTACCTATTGAAGCGTTGAGAGAAAAAGACAGCCAAGATAGTACTTTAAACTTAATGACGTTTATTTGCCTGTATTTTAATTAGATGCAATGCATTGGTCCAACATTAAAATTGATGCAAAAAAAAAAAAAAGACTGTATCAAGCATATCAGGCAGCTGTCTTGCTTTAAGAATTGTACATAACTGAAATTCAATTAAAAGTTTGATTATGTCATTTCATTACAACACAAAAAAATAAAGGCATGGAATGGAGGAATGTATGATAAAATCATTTTGTTCATAGTAACATTAGCCAACGTTAACAAATTGACATTCTTGACATTTTGACACTTCAAATCAAATCAAATCAAATGTTATTTGTATAGCGCATTTCTTACAAGATGCAACTCAATGCGCTTCACACAATGAAAATGTTCAGTCAATCAGTCAATCAATCAATACTGACAGAGCCGCGAGCAGGCAAAAGTAAAAACCTGTATACTATGTAGCCAGGAAAAATTCCCTTGCAGCCCTCTACCAATAGAGCGACTACTAGCCAGTTTGCTTACCAGTACCCAGCGGTCCCCCAGGGGAGGCCAAGGACCACCGGCACAAAGCAAGCAAGCAAGGGCAAAAACCTGTACACCATGTATCCAGGAAAAATTCCTTGCATATTATCGGCGTACACACTGTCCATAAATGTAGTGTTATATTGGCATCGTTCTGCATCCAGCATGGTCACAGGTCCTGCCAAAAGAGAATCTTAAGCACAGTTATGATGCAACAACACAATACAGACAATAAAGATGACAGCAATACAACCTGATGGTGGTCGTGGTACACCCTTGTACCGGTTCCAGTACTGCTCTAGGTGCTATTTGGAGCTGACAGTGCCTCATCAGCACCCGGGTCCATTTTCCTGTCAACACAAATCTCAAAACACGAGTATGGTGTAATGGCCTAGTGATCCTAGTTCTATAATGTCCAATGTCTCAAAAGGCGACATTGAATAAGTAGGTTTTGAGGTCACGCTTAAAAATGTCCTGAGTTTTAGACAACCTCAGGCCCTCAGGTAGGGTGTTCCACAATCTAGGAGCATATATGCTAAAAGCTGATCCTCCAAATCTCTTTGTCCTAGCCTCTGGCACTATTAAAAGTTCCGTGCCACTAGACCGTAGGGGTCTAGCTGGTGTGTATCTTATGAGCATGTCCACCATGTCATTGGGTGCATCGCAGTGGAGTGATTTATAAACTAGTAAAAGGATCTTAAAGTCTATTCTATGACTGACAGGGAGCCAGTGTAGTGATCTCAAGACAGGTGTGATGTGCGCTCTTCGTTTGGTCCTAGTAAGGACACGAGCAGCAGCATTTTGAACCATTTGTAGTCTATTTATCATTTTTTTGGGGAGACCTGTCAGGAGAGCATTACAGTAATCTAGCCTACTAGTAACAAACGCATGCATTAATTTTTCAGTGTCTGCCTGGGAGAGAAATGATTGTACCTTAGTGATGTTTCTTAGATGGTAGAAGGATGTTTTAATAGTATTATTAATATGAGTTTCAAAATTTAGATCTGGGTCAATTATGACACCAAGATTCCTGGCCTGACACTTAGTGTTAAGAGCTAGTGTTTTCAAGTGTGCAGATAATTTCTCTCTCCCAGTTTTCTCGCCAATGATCAATACCTCTGTTTTTTCTTGATTGAGTTGGAGAAAGTTTTGTGTCATCCAAATATTAATATCGGCAATACCATCTATCAGGTGGTCACTTGACTGACTTAATTATTATTCTTACTTATTAACATTGACAAACATATTTACAATTAGCATGTTATAAAGTAGAACTGTAATGTGTACTTTCTCAGTCAGTGCTAAGTGCAGTCATCTTATGCAGGATCACTTTTCACATCAAAACAAAAGTAAAACTAATGTGTACTTTCTCATATTATTAACATTGACAAACATATTTACAATTATAGCATTTTATAAAGTAGAACTGTAATGTGTACTTGTGTCTCAGTCAGTGCTAAGTGCAGTCATCTTATGCAGCATCACTTTTCACATCGAAACAGTCATGTTACTCACTCAAGTCAGTGTGATGGTTGTGACTGGATACTGTCTACAAGTGCTTTGTAGTTTGGCTCACAGCTACTGACTGCCAGTCTGAGACAGTCTGTGAGGTGTCTGTCAGTAAGGCGGCTCCAGTACTTTGATTTGATTATTTTCATCTGTGAAAATGACATTTCACAGAGATACGTGGATCCAAAGTAGGCACTCACTCTTAGTGCACATGCAGTGAGAAGAGGAAACTTCTCTCCGCTGACAAGTCCCCAAAAGTCACTGTCCCTTGGTGTCCCTTGGTGTGGCGTGACAGTTGGATGTCTGAGGCCATCTTTTTCAGTGTTTCATTTGGAGAAAATATTTCCATCACATCAGTGATGCATTTCTTAATAAACTCTCCTTCATTGTATGGCTTTTTAGCACGTGCAATGTTCCAGGCCACTGACTTGATAGGACGCAAGTGTCACTGTCTCTGATTGCTTAACCAATCTTTGGAACAACTTGGTCTGTGTTTGTGTCTGGCTTTTCAAGCTGTTTAATTTACCATTGCGAAGTTCGGTGTCTTTTGGAAACTCCTGGTCAATGTTAGCATGCGTTGTGCTGAAATGGCGCTGGAGATTGGAAGCTTTGTAATGTGCCAACGATGTTTGGCATATCAGGCAGAATGGCTTTCCATTGCGCTCCACAAAGAAATATTCACTCTCCCACTCGGCTAAAAACTTCCTGTGCTCATCTCCATACTTGCGTTTAGCTGTACATTTCTTGCCTGACATTTTTATTTTGTTGTTGTTATCCGTAATTTGTCAATAAATGAACTGTCAAAAAGCCGTGTTACGTGACAGCTTCTCCTCAGAACGGACAATTAGGGAACCGTGTTGCCTGATTTGGCCGATTCCAGCCCAATCGAGCTACTTATGATCACTCTGGGTGGGTTTTTAGACTCTGGTTGGGCTGAAAAATCAATCCAATCTGGCAACACTATTAGTGACGCGAGATGATCCTTGAAAAAAAAGTATCGGGTTACAGCAGCGTGCAGCAAGACAGAGGCCGCGTTCGTAAATTCGCTCTGAGAACGTTGGTGCCTCCACGTCTCTTGTCCAATCAAATTACTTGGTTCCATTATGACGTTAAACCCAGTGTGCGCTCCGGCGAATTTACGAACGCGGCCTGTCAGAGAGAGCGCTACACCAACACTTTTAATGAATGGATTGAAGAGCCGCACACTAGGGTTGTCACGATACCAATATTTTACCCTGCGATACTATACCAGCCCAAGTATCACGATACTGAGTAGTATCGCGATACCGCGGCACTTTTGTAACACTTTTTATTTTTATGAACATGCAATGTATTTATACAAGTTACAATAACTTAATGAGTGGTGCATGAATAACATGCATTTAATGCATTACACTGTAACTCTACAGGTAAGTAAAAGTACTGAAACCGATATTTTTGTGAATAACATGTTTAATAATAAGTAGTTTGAAACATCAAACAGACCAACTGGCCTTTTGCAAGAGTATAGCAAAGTAGGTGTGTGTGTGTGTGTGTGTGTGTGTGTGTGTGTGTGTGTGTGTGTGTGTGTGTGTGTGTGTGTGTGTGTGTCTGTCTGTCTGTCTGTCTGTCTGTCTGTCTGTCTGTCTTTCTGTGTCTGTATGTCTGTCCGTCTGTGGGGTCTTTTTCACGAACTTGAAAAGTAAAAGCAAACACTGGCATATCAAAAAAATAGAGGGCTACTTCCAAACTGTAGCTCAAGACTTAACTCAACTTAAGAAAACTCAGTGGTTTTAATTTTCTAGTTAATGCCCACTGAGCTCGCAGGAACCATAGGAACAACGTTTGAGGTCGCGAAAAAGGCTGCGTTCGTCAATTCGCTCTGGAAATCTGACCCGCACTCGCGGAACGCCTCTCGTCCAATCAAACGAATCGGTCGCTCTGTGACGTTGCACCCAGTGTGCGCTCCGGCGCTCTCGGAGCGAATTGACGAACGCAGCCGAAAGTGTTATGAGTTGCCCCGCTGGTACCGTGTTCAACACGGTAGTATAGTATTCCACGGTAGTACCGTTGTATAAAGCTTATGGTATAGTAGGCACCGTGACATTTTGGCACCGCGGTATATCGTTGGTACC
Organism: Nansenia antarctica; assembly: GCF_963989245.1. Lineage (NCBI taxonomy): Eukaryota > Metazoa > Chordata > Actinopteri > Argentiniformes > Microstomatidae > Nansenia > Nansenia antarctica. Next base: position 203,203 of record NC_137688.1, on the reverse strand, counting down.
GGTATATCGTGCAACACTACCGCACACAGACAGCCAAAGAGCCGCCGCGGGTTGGCCACCCCTGATCTACAGGGAAAGTCTCAAAGATCTACCAGTCGATCGCGATCGACGGGTTGGTGACCACTAGTTTAAGCTGTCGCGTGCCACTGTTTAAGCTGTCGCGTGCCACTGTTTAAGCTGTCGCGTGCCACTGTTTAAGCTGTCGCGTGCCCAGGGGCGCCGCTAGAGATTCTGGGCCCCATGACAGAATATCATTTTGGGCCCCCTCCACCTAAACCACCCATCAACCTAGACAACCCGGCGGGCCTTGCATGGTAGCTTGCCACCATTGGTAGGTGAATGGGTGAATGAGATGCCATTGTAAAGTGCTTTGGAATAAGGCGCTATAGAAGTCAATCCATTTAGAACTCTTTCCTATCTGAATCCTATCTATATTTCAGGATATTTTTGACTCAGAGCCTGAATGTCAACAGTTTCCAAGTCAACTCATACATACAGGTACATGCTTTGAGGATATACAAGCTCAAGGTCACTAATCTGTTGAATCACCTAAACCACCCATCAACCTAGACAACCCAGTTGAAGTTGATGAACTATTGATGCACTGCAAGAAATCCAATGATGGCCATCTTTTGTAAATTTAATGGAAAATTACAGTTAATACAGGAACAATTTAGCCCCAAAAAAATCTCAACATTCTTTCACTTTTTTAAAGATTTGAACAAAACAAGGACAAAAATATAAATTAAATAAAGATATGAACCAAATTATAAATAAATCACACAAATAAATAAATGAAGAATTACAAGTCAAATCAAAGCTAAGCGCCGGGCCTTCTTGGTAGCAAAATCTTTAATAAGATCCTTAAAATCTAGCGATAAAGCCAACTTGCTTCCTATTGACAATATTGCAAGATTGTTCAACCTCTCTTGAGACATTGTTGATCTCAGATAGCTCTTGATCAGTTTCAGTTTGCTGAATACCCTTTCTCCACCGGCAACGGTAACTGGGAGAGTGCAGAAAATCCTCAGAGCAATGCAAACCTCTCCAAAAATGCTCTGGAGTTCCATTTTATAGATTGCATTCAGGAGTGCAAGAGAGCTACAGCCAGAGGGGAAAGTGGCTGAAAAGATTGCATTGAGATGCCTGATTTCGCTCTCAAACTGATCTGTGAGGTCTTTTTTGTACTTCTCCCTCAGTGGCTGACACACAGAAGCCATAACACTGTCACTCAACTGCCCAACTTTAAGTATGGCAGCAAATTCTTCAACAATATTTGCTGTGGTTCTGAACCGAGTGTCCAAGTCACTTATTATCTGGTCCATGGCAGAAAAAAACACAGTGTTCCGAAATGTTGTTTCTGGCCTATCCTTCTGACCTGTTTCTTCAGCAGTCTCATCATGGAACCTCTTCCTCCTCCTCTCACGGCTAAGTTCTTTTTTAAAATGAGGTGGAACCTCCATTTCCTTAGCTACCATTGATGCCTCAGACACAAGAGCATCCCATCCATTTCTAAGAGCCTGCATCTCATCTTTAAGTGCAGTTACATTAGCTAACTCTACCTCAAGTGAGATTTTCCCTGACTGGAGTATTACATTTCTGTCATCAATACATTGCAATACTTTCACCCAAATGGTGAGAAGGACAATGGCATCAAATGACATGAGGTAGTTCCTCAGACCAACAGCTTCAGATCTGGCCTCACTTGTGAGACTGCATGAGTTTAGTATGGTACCAAGGGCTTCAATGACACCAGGTAGGTGCTTTGCTACTGGTTTCACAGCATCAATTCGCGCACTCCAGCGAGTGTCAGATAGCCGGTGAACAGAGCAGCCTGTTTTTTCTTTGTATATAGCCCAACGCCCTGGACTGGCACTTACAAATGTGTAAAGGCGATTAATGTAGCCAAAAAATGTTGACACTTCAGGGCTTGACTCTGCAGCATGCACGCCTACCAGATTTAACGTGTGAGAGGCACAAGGTGAGAATGTAGCAAGATTATTTCTTTTCAGTATTTGGGCTTGGACTCCCTTGGCTTTCCCTGACATATTTGCCCCATTATCATACCCTTGCCCCCTGCAATCACTGATGTCTATCCCTAGATCCAGAAGCACACTCTCTATCATCCCTGCTATTTCACTTCCTGTTTTTTGGTTGAAATCTTTGAATTCAATGAATCTTTCAGTAATCTCCCATTCGCCCGTATCTTCATTATAATGGACATATCGTATGAGAACAACATTTTGCTCAGTGTGGGAAATGTCTGGCGTAGCATCACAAATGATTCCATAGTATATGGCATCCTCCCTTTCCTTCAGAATGGTTTTTAAAACTTTTCCCCCACACAATTCAATAAACTCATTCTGGACTCCTGAGCTCAAATAATGAGTTAGCCGGCTTTCTTTTTTGGATGTCTTGATTTTCTCTAAGTGCTCTTTTAAGAGTGGATCATAATGGGACAAAAGTTCTAGCGTACCTAAGAAATTTCCATTGTGGACATCGCCTAAATCTTTTGTTTTACCTCTAAAAGGTAAATTCCTTGTTGCCAAGTGCAGAGTGACATCAAGGAGTCTCTGCAAGAGAGCTTTGTTTTTCTCAATTTCAGACTGTAGCTCTCTCTGCAACTGATGGTCGATGCCACCTGCAGTCATAACAGAACACTGTAGGTTTTTCCATTTCAAATAACAGTCCCTGTGATTCCTACTTTTTTCATGGCGTGGGAATTTATCATACATGCGACACCACACAACATCACACATCTTGTAACCATGGTCACTATACAAAGCACTATGACATGGCATGTTTTGCTCCTTGGAGAAAAGAACACATGGTATGCAAAACAGTGCATTTGCACTTTCACTATGAATCAACCAGTCCCTTTTCACTTTTCCCATACCTTTTGCTGCTTTTGTGTATTTTAGGTACTCTGGAAATGGCTTCCCCTGTGAATCATGCGGGATTTGTTTGTCTTCTCTCGTTGCTAATTTCTTGACAATAGTTGCCCTGTCCTTGTCACTCAATTTAGGTGGAAATAAACCTGGGTCAAGTGACAGCAAATGTTCTATTTCAGATACAACTACAGGTGGCTCAGTATCTAAGGCATCCTGTATCTGAGCCTCATTGTGTCCCTGGCTTTGACTCTCCATAGCTGCTTCCTCCTTCTCATCTGTGCTGCTGCCATTGTCCTTTGCTTCTTCTTCTGCCTCTTGGCCTCTGCTCTCCTCTCTGGCTGCCTTGCTTGAAGTGGGCCCTGGCATGGAGTATCCATAGGTACATAATTCATAATATGTCCTATAATAGTATTAACATAGTAATACATACATTACACCAGATTAGCTAACTTAAATGTTATCTAGCTAGCTAACAATCTTATTTTAACATGCTAGTGGTCAATGTTATTGCAATTACTGGAAGAACTATTAACTAAATATGAATATTAGCTAAATTTGTATTCAATGCTTGCATAGTAATGCATTAAAATATTCAAAATCTGTTTGTTAACCCGAAACTCCCACTGCTCACCTCCTTCTCCTTCAACTGGGAGGTGGGTTGAGGGAAGGAGTCCTGCTGATCCTGAAGCTGCATCTGTGCATGACGTGATTAGCATGTAAGTTAACATTATACTAGTTAGCAACATTGGGATTTGAAAATAAGGGATATTTTCCCCCAAAATAAGGGATATCCCCCTGCGCACCCCCGGCCATCCTCTCCCCCCACTGCCAGCATACCATACCCCTTACATTTAGACAAGGGTACACACAGTCAATCCTAACATCACCACTAGACAACCATAGGATACCCCTTACATTTAGACAAGGGTACACACAGTCAATCCTAACATCACCACTAGACAACCATAGGATACCCCTTACATTTAGACAAGGGTACACACAGTCAATCCTAACATCACCACTAGACAACCATAGGATACCCCTTACATTTAGACAATACTTTGAACATCCCTACATTATGAAAACACAAAAGGGCATATAAATTCAGCACATTTATTTCTACATGACTTGATACCAATGGTAGTGTAACATGGTAGTGTAGCATGGTAGTGTAACATGGTAGTGTAACATGGTAGTATAACATGGTAATGTAGCATGGTAGTGTAGCATGGTAGTGTAGCATGGTAGTGTAACATGGTAGTGTAGCATGGTAGTGTAACATGGTAGTGTAACATGGTAGTGTAGCATGGTAGTGTAGCATGGTAATGTAGCATGGTAGTGTAACATGGTAGTATAACATGGTAATGTAACATGGTAGTGTAACATGGTAGTATAACATGGTAATGTAGCATGGTAGTGTAGCATGGTAGTGTAGCATGGTAGTGTAGCATGGTAGTGTAGCATGGTAGTGTAGCATGGTAGTGTAACATGGTAATGTAGCATGGTAATGTAGCATGGTAGTGTAACATGGTAGTGTAGCATGGTAGTGTAGCATGGTAGTGTAGCATGGTAGTGTAACATGGTAATGTAGCATGGTAGTGTAACATGGTAGTGTAACATGGTAGTGTAACATGGTAGTGTAGCATGGTAGTGTAGCATGGTAGTGTAACATGGTAGTGTAGCATGGTAGTGTAGCATGGTAGTGTAACATGGTAGTGTAGCATGGTAGTGTAACATGGTAGTGTAACATGGTAGTGTAACATGGTAGTGTAACATGGTAGTGTAACATGGTAGTGTAGCATGGTAATGTAACATGGTAGTGTAGCATGGTAGTGTAACATGGTAATGTAACATGGTAGTGTAGCATGGTAGTGTAGCATGGTAGTGTAGCATGGTAGTGTAACATGGTAGTGTAGCATGGTAGTGTAGCATGGTAATGTAGCATGGTAGTGTAACATGGTAGTGTAGCATGGTAGTGTAACATGGTAGTCTATCAGTATCGGATCGGGACATCCCTAATAATAGGTTAAAAATACGTGACATTTACGGGAAAATATACTCGTCGGGAGTGTACTGTAAGTTAACTTTACTTGAAGTTAATGTTAATTAGCTAACTAGATCCAGTGTTTCCTCTACATGCATTTCATCGTGGCGGTCCGCCACCATGGAATTTCCTCCGCCACCATGCAGATTTCTCAACCCCAAAAAAAAAAAAAAGATTTAGGCCGCTTTTCAGACCTTCACAGCGCTAGACACACCCACAAGCGCGAAGCGACGCGCTTGCAAAACTGTTTTGTGATTCCTCATTTAAATTACGTTGTACCTGTTACAATGACAATAAAGATCATTCATCTTCATCAAGATGAGAGATGGAGCGATCCGCTCACACAGCTGTCCCGCATCCGCTAATCAGCGCAGCACCGAACCGCCGGGCTCGTTGAGCGGATGCGAGGCAGCTGTGCCCGGGACCGGCCACTTCACATAAAGGAAGGAAGGAAGGAAGGAAAGAAGGAAAGCCGTGCACAAACGAGAGCTAAGTCAGACCGGGACGCTGCCAGTATGTGTGAGAGCCGGACTGCCGGCGTGAACATTTGAACCGTGTCATTTTATTTAATGGACCATTTCGTTGTCTGGTACCTGTACTGTAGCAATGACAAATAAAGTCCATTCCATTCCATTCCAGAGAGGGACGGACGGACGGACTACCCTTGTTTTTAATTTACAGGAAAACATTTTATTTTCGAGTTTTGGCTGAAATGACGTCGTTGTTTTGAGCGCGCGTGCGCGTTTCATGCGCGTGCACGCGGTCAGCACTACCCGCCACCATGGTAAAAATTCCTGGAGGAAACACTGAGATCATCTACACAGTGATTAGCTAGTGCTAAACCACACAACGTTGACTAAGTGACATGTTATGGGCCCCAAAAGAAGGTCTGTGAATAAATACCTTTCTTTTTAAAAAAACGTTGTGACTAGTTGTCGTCCTTTTTTCTCAGTCTCCTCGTTCTTTCTTTTTTCTTTTCTCTTTTGAGAGCCTGACTTTGACTTTGCCAACATCGTCTCTCTCCTTGTCAGAATAGCGGTAACCTTCCTCTAGGCGGCTCGCGGAATCTCGCGGAATCTCGCGGAATCTCGCAGAATCGAGGCTCGCGGAATCTCGCGAAATCTCGCGGAAAGTCGCGGTGGACTGAACCATGCAATAAAGAGGGGGGTAAATAATAAGGCTTAATTTTGTCAAACAAAGAAACAAAACTCCAGTTTGTTTCTTTTGTGACTTTTTTTAATACACACAGTCGGCTACATTAACTTCCTTATGATAATATTAATTCCAAAATTCCAAAAAAGATTCTCTTGGGCCCCTGTCAGTGCTGGGCCCTTAGAATCGTCCTAACTTACCACCCCCCTAGCGGCGCCCCTGCGCGTGCCACTGTTTAAGCTGTCGCGTGCCGCTGTTGACAAGCTCTCAATGAACTCAAACTCTTGACAAGATCTCATTGTGAATATTGTAATTTATCCAGTTGTATTGACTTGATGATTATTTTGTCCCTCTCATTCAGATGCCTGTGAGCTCACACTGGACCCAAACACAGCACACAGATACCTCTCTCTGTCTGAGGACAACAGGAAGGTGACAGGGGGGAGAGAGCAGCCGTATCCTGATCACCCAGAGAGATTTAACTACTGGTCACAGGTGCTGTGTAGAGAGGGTCTGACTGGCCGCTGCTACTGGGAGGTAGAGAGGGGGGGAGAGGCTGCTATAGGAGTGACATATAAAGGAATCAGCAGGAGAGGACGGGGTGATGACTGTGGGTTGGGACGCAATGACAAGTCCTGGAGTCTGGTCTGCACTGGCACCTCTGACTGTTACTATGCCAGGCACAATGATAAGGAAACTAACATACCTGCCCCCTCCTCCCGCTCCCACAGAGTAGGAGTGTATCTGGACTGGCCGGCCGGCACTCTGTCCTTCTACAGCGTCTCCTCTGACACACTGACCCTCCTGCACACATTCCACTCCACATTCACTGAGCCCCTCTACCCAGGGTTTCTGCTTTGGGACTATGGCTGTTCAGTGACCCTGTGTAAACTAGTCTAAAGCCCAGTTTATGCTTCTGCGTAAAATCGACGGCGTAGGCTACGGAGTTGTTTAAACTTGAACTCTGTGTTTACACTGTGCTGCCCAGTCAATAAACATGTTTCCGTATGACCTATAACTTCTCTGGGCGTGAGACACACGCATTTCAACCCGTTCACACGCCGTTAGCCCAATATTGCTAGCTTATAGCAAAGAGTCTTATAGCAAAAATGGTAGACTCGCCAGCCAATGAGGGGGCTCTTCACGAGTGCTTCACCAACCAATCAGGTAGCGGTATTGCCCTGCCTTCCCCTACCATCCTAGGTTTCGCAAATTCGCGTACGCGGCAGTGCCTACGCAACAGTAAGCTCTGTGATTGGTCCGCTTGGTAGCACATGATTACGACTCTCTCGTTGGCCAAAAATGCGGAAGCCATGACAGAAATGTCATTTACTTTTTCTGTAATTACTTACAGAAGAGATCACACTGAACACCTCAGGCTGAAACATGATGGATCATAACATGATGTCATGATGTAGTTTTACACACATCAAGCTTCATACACTTCATACACCCTGGGTCATCCAGGGGAGAGGTCCCCAGTTTGAGCCCTGCTGGTTACATCAGTCCCACTCTGACCACTAGAGGGCAGCAGTGTATGTACATAAGAGTCAGTCACATTGGGTATTTGAGCTGTGATGCTGTATTACGTAGCCATGTGTCCCTTGTGTGTAGTGTCAGTCCCACTCTTACCACTAGAGGGCAGCAGCACAGGTCCTGTGAGATGGAGTCTCTGACTGGAAAGTCTTCAGGACTGTGTCATTGTAGGTTTATACTCCGGCCTCAGATCCTGTCTGCAGCAGTTGATGACAACCAGTTGGTTATTTGCTCATTGTGAAATATGTGGAAAAGTCCAATAGACTGACAAATCAGAAGCATGATTTTTTTTGTATATTCTTTTATCACCTTTTATTATTATTTTATTAGAAATGCAACTGATGGTGAAACAATCCCGATGAATCATTATATTATCAGTCAGACTGGTGATGAACTCTGAGACCCAGAGTCTCTGACCCTGAGGAGAGAGAGTGGATGTGTGTAAGAGTTGGTCAAGTTGTGTGTTTGAGTTCAGATACTGTATTGCCTCTGTGTTTTAGTTGTAATTATTACAATAACTGTATCATCTTCTGCCTCCTCCTTCTCATTCTGACAGAGGCGCCATAGTGGCAGCACTAGTCTACTAGCCTGAACTAGCCCTATAGTCCTTCATTTTAATATGATGATGATGATGATGATGATGATGACTGTGTCAATATCAATAAAGTGTTTGTGAAACAGAGACCTGTGTGACCTCATGATGACTCTACACATGTCAGAGAGGCATATCTTGTTCTATGTGATGTATTTCTTTGAATCATATCATCTTTGTACATTGAATACATCCACTTCCCTTAGCAACGTCTCTTAACAACAAGCCTTGTGCGTTCCCAAATGCGTCCCCCTTCCCCTTGCTCCAACACTGACGGCTCATTCCTGCCGACCAGCACCAAAGCAAAAGTTGACATGCACAATAAGACTAACTTCAGTGAGATATCAAAGTCAAAAGTCACTTTATTGTCCCATCACTGGGAAATGTGTATTGGCCTTACACCCCACAGCAGCCAACACAGACCAACAGACAGTACAGCATGTTCAAACACAGACAGACAGACAGACAGTACAGCATGTTCAAACACAGACAGACAGACAGACAAAACAGCATGTTAAAACACAGACAGACAGACAGACAATACAGCATGTTCAAACACAGACAGACAATACAGCATGTTCAAACACAGACAGACAGACAGACAAAACAGCATGTTAAAACACAGACAGACAGACAGACAAAACAGCATGTTAAAACACAGACAGACAGACAATACAGCATGTTAAAACACAGACAGACAGACAGGCAATACAGCATGTTCAAACACAGACAGACAGACAGACAGACAGATAGACAATACAGCATGTTCAAACACAGACAGACAGACAGACAGACAGACAATACAGCATGTTCAAACACAGACAGACAGACAGACAGACAATACAGCATGTTCAAACACAGACAGACAGACAGACAATACAGCATGTTCAAACACAGACAGACAGACAGACAGACAATACAGCATGTTCAAAAACAGACAGACAGACAGACAGACAAAACAGCATGTTCAAACACAGACAGACAGACAGACAGACAATACAGCATGTTCAAACACAGACAGACAGACAGACAGACAATACAGCATGTTCAAACACAGACAGACAGACAGACAGACAATACAGCATGTTTAAACACAGACAGACAGACAGACAGACAGACAATACAGCATGTTCAAACACAGACAGACAGACAGACAGACAATACAGCATGTTCAAACACAGACAGACAGACAGACAGACAGACAAAACAGCATGTTCAAACACAGACAGACAGACAGACAGACAGACAATACAGAATGTTCAAACACAGACAGAAGGCAGCCCTGATTAAGACAAGAGTGGAAATAAAACGATAAGCAAGATATGTTCACATTCATCTGGTGCAGTTTAAAAGTTGAACAGAAACCGGAATAAAATAATTTTTAAATGTGTTGAATCTAGAGCGGGGGACTCTGAACCTCCTCCCAGAGGGCAGCAGGTCAAACTCTGCATGGAGGACATGGGAGGGATTCGTGAGGATTCTATTAGCCTGTCTGAGAGTAGCCTGTTCAAAAATAGACTGCAGGGTCTTTCACCCCTATGATCTTCCATGCAGTCTGCATCAGTCAGACCAGTTTGGACCTTAGTTGTACAGATAGGTTACCAACCCAAGATGTAATGCCGTATCTGATGAGACTCTCAAGACAGACTGGTAGAAGAGTAGCATACATTTTTGGTCAACACCATGAACTCTAAAGGCCGGTTTAGGCTTCTGCGTCGAATTTACGTGCGTAGCTTACGTAAATTCTTACGTAGGTCTCGCAATTTACACTTCTGCGTAGGCCGTGCTGCAATTACACCGTCACATCGCTAGGTGGCAGTGTGTTTTCAGCCCCTGTGCTGTGCCTCTTCCGGTTAGGAACTCAACGGAGCTCAAAGCTCTAAGCGGCATAATAGCGATCTTTTTGTTGTTATGTTGTTGTAAATAAAAGTTCTATGATGCATTGAAATGACATTAAACTAAGATAATACGATGGTTATCATAATTTTTCAAATCTTTATTAATAAGTAATTACAGAAAAGGTGAATGACATTTCTGTCATGACTTCCGCATTTTGGGCGACGAGAGGACGAGAGAGTCGGAATCTTGTCTGAGTCATGTGCTACCAAGCGGACCAATCACAGAGCTTACGGTTACGTGCGCTCTGACGCGTGGTTAGATTTTTTGAGAGGAGCGCGTCAAGGCTACGCAAGGGCACGTGGGACTACGTAAGCTTACGCGTAGCCTACGGCGTCGACTTTACGCAGAAGCCTAAACCGGCCTTAAGGCGGCGTAGGAAGTGTAGTCGTTGTTGTAATCTGTTACAAAGGCTGTCTACATGAGTGCTCCAGGTGAGTGATTCATCAATGAAAACCCCAAGATACTTGTAAGAGGCGACGTGCGAGATGGATTGTTTGTGGATGACCACAGGCCTGTGGTCCCCAACACCTCTGGGGTCGAACACCATCCCCTCAGTCTTCTTAACATTTAAAACAAGGCAGTTAGCATCACACCATTTAACAACCCTCTGGATTTCAGAATAATAGTCATTTAGGTCACTGTCCTTTTTAATTAAAGCAAGGATGGCAGTGTCATCCGAAAATGTAATGATGCGATTGCTAGGGTAGGTGCTTCTGCACTCGTTTGTGTATAAAGTAAAGAGCACAGGGGAACTGACTACACCCTGTGGAGCACCAGTGCTTATGGTTCTGGGTTCCGAAAGAGTGCCATTAACACTGACCCGCTGTGTGCGGTTAGTTAAAAAGGAGTGATACCATTTTATAATGAGGGGGTGGAGGATATTAAGCCCATTTAACTTCTCAATTAAAAGGTGCGGCTGTATCGTGTTAAATATCTAGCTGGCTAGCTAGAAAACCAACTGTGTGGGATTTACAAATTACTAATGATTTACATATTGAGGAGTGCATGTCAACACTCACTCATTCTTTTAATTCAGTCGAATATTGAAGAGAGGCCTGCTATGTGGCCGTGATGGTGGCGCCCTCATGTGGTTATAAGTCAGTACTGCAGGGTATCAGATGACGTAAGCGCAGTCACAAAGGGTTGTTCATTCAATGTACATTGTTAGTTTTGATCTCAGTCATTTCAAGGATTTTTAATAAATAATGTTAACTCATTCATAAAGACAAGAAACAGCTACACTGATTTCGTTCACCGTTTAATTACAATAAAAGTGTTAGACTAAGTAAGTGACGTAACAGGAGGTACTAGGAGGTACAGGACCCCTGCCGCTAAGACAAACAGACTAAAGGACAGCTTCTACCACAGGGCCGTCAAGGCCCTGAACACAGAAAAGGCCTAAGTTCTGGCCCTGACGGATTGTATGGCAGCTAGTGCTGAGGCACAAACATGTACATTTTCAAGCCTGCAAACTGTGACACTTTAAAATAATGTGAAAAAATACTTTCTTGTGAAATATGACAACCCTAGTTGACTATCTGTGCAGTATAGTACAGTGGATTGTGTACATAGCCTCTATTGATGTAAACCAGCTCCTTACCCTCTTGTGATTTTATGCATCTATGCTTTTTCTAAAATGTGTTTCTTTTTCCTTTCCTAAACACCAGGGGAGCCTCCCCTCCTAAATTTCGTTGTTTGGTACCTGTACTGTAGCAATGACAAATAAAGTCTATCTATCTATCTATCTAACACGTAAACATCTTTACGTTTTGTCGTCGCTATGGTTACGTGTCTGACAGATCCCTTTAGCCAATGCGCATGACCTAAATTCAAGCGAAACATCGCTTTATCCAAACTGTTCGTACGTGAACATAAATCCTACTCAAGCGAAAATATTATTGACAGCTAGGATGTATTTGACTTTTCATATCGTCTTTGTACATTGAATACATCCACTTCCCTTAGCAACGTCTCTTAACAACAAGCCTTGTCCGTCCCCAAACGCGTCCCCCTCCCAAACGCGTCCCCCTTGCTCCAACACTGACGGCTATCGTTCCGCCTCCAAACCAAAAGAGTCCTACCTTCACTGAGATATATGAGTATGAGGAGACTGCCCCCTAGCGGAAAATAACACAGTACAGTTAGTATGAGGAGACTGCCCTCTAGCGGAATATAACACAGTACAGTTAGTATGAGGAGACTGCCCCCTAGCGGAATATAACACAGTACAGTTAGTATGAGGAGACTGCCCTCTAGCGGAATATAACACAGTACAGTTAGTATGAGGAGACTGCCCCCTAGCGGAATATAACACAGTACAGTTAGTATGAGGAGACTGCCCTCTAGCGGCCGGAATATAACACAGTACAGTTAGTATGAGGAGGCTGCCCTCTAGCGGAATATAACACAGTACAGTTAGTATGAGGAGACTGTCCTCTAGCGGAATATAACACAGTACAGTTAGTATGAAGAGACTGTCCTCTAGCGGAATATAACACAGTACAGTTAGTACGAGGAGACTGCCCTCTAGCGGAATATAACACAGTACAGTTAGTATGAGGAGACTGCCCTCTAGCGGAATATAACACAGTACAGTTAGTATGAGGAGACTGCCCCCTAGCGGAATATAACACAGTACAGTTAGTATGAGGAGACTGCCCCCTAGCGGAATATAACACAGTACAGTTAGTATGAGGAGACTGCCCCCTAGCGGAATATAACACAGTACAGTTAGTATGAGGAGACTGCCCCCTAGCGGAATATAACACAGTACAGTTAGTATGAGGAGACTGCCCTCTAGCGGAATATAACACAGTACAGTTAGTATGAGGAGACTGCCCCCTAGCGGAATATAACACAGTACAGTTAGTATGAGGAGACTGCCCCCTAGCGGAATATAACACAGTACAGTTAGTATGAGGAGACTGCCCCCTAGCGGAATATAACACAGTACAGTTAGTATGAGGAGACTGCCCCCTAGCGGAATATAACACAGTACAGTTAGTATGAGGAGACTGCCCTCTAGCGGCCGGAACACAGTACAGTTAGTATGAGGAGACTGCCCCCTAGCGGAATATAACACAGTACAGTTAGTATGAGGAGACTGCCCTCTAGCGGCCGGAATATAACACAGTACAGTTAGTATGAGGAGACTGCCCCCTAGCGGAATATAACACAGTACAGTTATTATGAGGAGACTGCCCCCTAGCGGAATATAACACAGTACAGTTAGTATGAGGAGACTGCCCCCTAGCGGAATATAACACAGTACAGTTAGTATGAGGAGACTGCCCCCTAGCGGAATATAACACAGTACAGTTAATATGAGGAGGCAGCCCCCTAGCGGAATATAACACAGTACAGTTAGTATGAGGAGACTGCCCTCTAGCGGCCGGAATATAACACAGTACAGTTAGTATGAGGAGACTGCCCTCTAGGTTAGGGTTAGGCCGCTCATGAAGAACTGTTGATTTTTCAAAGTGTTCGTTTATTTCTGTGCAGAATATTGTTTTGTGCCTCTTGTCTTTTCAGGAATGGTTTACTTCGTTGTCCATCAGGAATCATGCACATATGCATATGATATTATTGGTGATTACATATGCTGTACTTTTTGTTCTAGTCAATGCATGTATACATGTACTTTTTTGATTTGTGAAACCAGTTGATTAAATCACACAGTGTTTTAAAACTTTAAGTATAATCTATTTTGATTAATCATTAGTGATCACCTTCAAAGCGTCACTTGTGATTTACCACTGTGATTAAGAACTACAATTCCCATACCTGACTACGTTTCCTGTCATCGTGACGTCAAAGCCACGCCCACTAACTACCCGGAAAGGAGTGCTAAAAAGTAAGTGGAAAGGTTTTCCAGATTATTGTCGTAATCCAACTGAAACACGTGTTGTCCTTTCCACAGAGATGGTGTTTAACATGGGGTGGGTTAGGGTTAGATGGTGTTTAACATGGGGTGGGTTAGGGTTAGGGTTAGATGGGGTTTAACATGGGGTGGGTTAGGGTTAGATGGGGTTTAACATGGGGTGGGTTAGATGGTGTTTAACATGGGGTGGGTTAGATGGGGTTTAACATGGGGTGGGTTAGGGTTAGATGGTGTTTAACATGGGGTGGATCCTATTTAGTCTCAATTTAAGATTTAATGCAAGAAAATGAGCTGTTGCGTTAGCATGGCAGTCGAGTTAGCTTTAGCTAGCCTTCATCACCATAGATACGTATAGATATCTCTGTTCATAACAACAACACAGATATTATATACGTATAGCAGAGCTGCCAAGTCTCACGCAATCGCCGTGAGACTCACGCATTTCAACCAGTTCTCACGCTCTCACGCCGCATCTCTATTTCTCACGGCGAAAAAAACTATTTGTTTTACGGGACTTTTATTTTTGAAATTCCTTGAAAGAAAGCTACCGGACATGAGTTTCGTGGCATCTTTCTGCACGCGCGTTAACTTGAGTCTGCAATCGAAGCGGCAGGCGAGCGCTGATGGAAGAACCTGTGTTCACATGAGCTGCAAGAACGTAGCAAGCAGTGTTGCCAGATTGGGCTACTTTTGGTCACACTGGACGGGTGGATTCGGCAGCTTTTAGACCGGTTGGGCTGGACATTGTCAATTCCATCTGGCAACCGTGGTAGCAAAATATGTGCATACATTACAACATCGTATCTGGTAGCCTGGACTGGACTGGGTTGCACCAATTTGGCGTAAGTCATTACTAAATGCAGGCATTTAGTAGTTACTAAACCCCTAGTTGTTACTAGCTAGTTTCAAACTAGTTGTTTACTAATTTCAGTTGCACCACGCCAATCTTTTGCCAATTAGCTAGTAAATACTCAGTTTTGGTAACTGTTTTACAAATACAACAATTGGGGGTCCCTCCCCCAAAAATTGGGAACGCTGCGCGCGCACAAGATCAACCGTCAAGCCCTCATTCTGACCCAGGAAAAACCCTGGTATGTACTGTATAACATGATAGCCATCTATGAGCAATGCACTGTATATAAGATGATGACCAAGGGTCTTTCTGCTGCTGACCCCATCCTGTTGATGGGGCCCAATTTTCTTTTAGAGTCTGTAGGCTGTTTATTAAGATTTCATATTTTGTCTTGTTTTATAAAATGTTCATTATTTTAATTTCTTGTGCTGGTTTATTACTAACCCTAACCCACACTCTCTCATACACACACACACACACACTCTTATACACACACACACACTCTTATACACACACACACACACACACACACACTCTTATACACACACACACACACACTCTCTCATACACACACACACTCTCTCATACACACACACACTCTTATACACACACACACACACACACACTCTCTCATACACACACACACTCTTATACACACACACACACACACACACACACTCTCTCATACACACACACACACACTCTTATACACACACACACTCTCTCATACACACACACACTCTCTCATACACACACACACACACTCTCATACACACACACATTCTCTCATACACACACACTCTCATACACACACACTCTCTCATACACACACACACTCTTATACACACACACACACACACACACACACACACTCTCTCATACACACACACACACACACACTCTTATACACACACACACTCTCTCATACACACACACACACACTCTCTCATACACACACACACACACTCTCTCATACATACACACTCTCTCATACACACACATTCTCTCATACACACACACACACTCTTTCATACACACACACACACACACACACTCTTTCATACACACAGACCAGCCCACAGCCAGACAGACCGCCCGGTGAAATATCTTAGATCAAGGCCAATATGCTTGTTTTTTTGTATATATGCTGCTTGTTTATTTAAGATATATTCTACTTGTTTTTACGAAGATCTTGGCAAGTGGAATGTTGCTGTTCTTTCAGATCAGTGGAATGTTGCTGTTCTTTCAGATCAGTGGAATGTTGCTGTTCTGCCAGATCAGTGGAATGTTGCTGTTCTGTCAGATCAGTGGAATGTTGCTGTTCTGCCAGATCAGTGGAATGTTGCTGTTCTGTCAGATCAGTGGAATGTTGCTGTTCTGTCAGATCAGTGGAATGTTGCTGTTCTGTCAGATCAGTGGAATGTTGCCGTTCTGTCAGATCATTCTGCTCATTTTAAGAAACATTTACCCCAGTTTATTGATTTTGTTCTTGTTTTTGATAGCTGACGTTTTGCAGTGTAAACCTCCATGGTGGACAACCGTCAACTAGTTCTGTCTCAAACTAGGCCGTGTTGGGTCCTTGAATTTGAGGGAATTGAGTCTTTAAAGTCCTTTAAAGTCGCTGAAAGTCCTTGAAAGTCACTGAAAGTCCTTGAAAGGTGCTTGAATGTATTTGATGTTTCAGAAGGAGTGGGAACCCTGCTGTCGCCCGGTGTTGAGCCGCCATGGTGGACAACCGCTACGCCACGGCGCTGGTCATCGGCTCCGTCCTGAGCCTCCTGGCGGCCGTGTACCTGTCGGTTGCCGTGGGAACACAGCACTGGTACCAGTACCGTAGCTCCGCCCACCCGGGGGCCGGGCAGGAGGCGGCGGCGGCGGCCAATCAGAACGTGTCTGAGCTGCGTGAGGAGTTCCTGCACGGGGACGGTGATGAGCGCAGCTACAGCGACACCATGTTCAGGCTCAACGGCACGCTGGGCCTCTGGTGGCGCTGCGTCCTGGTGCCCCCGCCCACACACTGGTTCAAAGAGCCTGGTGAGACACACACACACACATACACACACACACACACACATACAGTATATATATGTACACACACACACACACACACACACACACACACACACACACCTGGTGCCCCCACAGTCACACTGGTTCAAAGAGCCTGGTGAGACACACACACACACACATATATACTGTATATATGTACACACACACACACTCCCTCCCTCCCTCTCTCTCTCTCTCTCAGATCCTCAGATGGTGACTCTGTGGCTGTGTTCGGAATAGCGTACTAGCATACTACTCATACTAGATATGACGTAGATTTTGAGTATGTAGTACGTTCGAACTGTACAGTATGCGAGATTTGAGTATGCGAGAAATTTAGTAGGCGAGCAGTTATTTCCAGTAAAATTGAAGTCAGTTATGATGGACACTAGCTCGGCTCCTATTTCCCAAAATGCATTTCGCGTCCAGGGTTGCAGAGTTGCGTCCAGGGTTGCCAGATGGGGCGGGTTACCACCGAATGGGCTACTTGATTTTGAGGTTATAGAAAGTTTAGGCTGTAAATTGTCAATCCCATCTGGCAACCCTGTGCGCTTTCAGCCTCGTCAAACTGCGTCATACAAACTTGTCATACAGCTTTTGTTTACATTGTCCGATAGCCTGGGGACCGAAAGCTTGCAATAAACATCGTTTTTTGCACATATTTGAGTGTGCAGATGCTGCTTTTTTGCACTCTATTTGATACTCTTCAGCTGCAGCACCCCAGCTAAGTCTGATCACGGATGAGCGGTGGTATTTTCACTATACTGGGAATTAACAATAATTAACATTAACATGGTGAAATGCATTCTTAGACATGACTACATCGTCATGATTACAAATATGCCACTTGAAATGCATGAAATCTCATTAATGAATGAATGAATGAATGAATGAATGGACTTTATTGTCATTGCTGCAGTACAGGTACCAAACAACGAAATTTAAGAGGGGTGGCTCCCCTGGTGTTAGGAAAGAACACTACACTTAAAAAAAAAAACTTTTAGAAAAAGAATAAAATCACAAGAAGGTAAGGAGCTGGTTTACATAAATAAAGGCTATGTACACAATCCACTGTACTATACTGCACAGATAGTCAACTAGGGTTGTCATATTGCACAATAGTATTTTTTCACGTTATTTAAAGTGTCACAGTTTGCAGGCTTGAAATGTACATGTTTGTGCCTCAGCACTAGCTGCCATACAATCCGTCCAGACTGTCCTGGGCCCAGAACTTAGGCCTTTTCTGTGTTCAGAAGCAGTTCTTCAGTCTGTTTGTCTTAGCGGCCGGGGTCCTGTACCTCCTTTTCGAGGGCAGCCTGATAAAGTGTACGTGCCCAGGGTGGGTCGGGTCCCTGGAGATCTTGGAGGCCTTCCTGAGACAGTGTGTGTTGTACAGCTCTTCCAGAGAGGGGAGGGGGGCGCCGGTGATCTTCTGTGCTGTTCTCACGACTCTCTGTAGCGCATTTCTCTCCGCTGTTGTGCAGCTGTAGAACCAACTAACTAACTAACTAACTAACTAACTAACCAACTAATTAACTAACTCAATGAACTAACTCTAACTCAATGAACAGGGAGTTCAACATGCGTCAAATGCTTAAATTCACTCCAAGCAGTGTCGACATCGATGGGGGTCTCCAATCGACTCCATTCAAAGTGATTTACGATCCCGCCCCTCTCCCCTGTCCGGACACATTTGAATTTTCACTGTAAGCCCCGGTAAAGCGACGTTATTAACCCGCAAAGAGTGTGCCCCGGGCACCGTATTTGTCCGTGAATAACACCGTCTAGGAAGGTGGTAAAAACACAATACTACTTTGCTAACTCCACCATCGCTATACGGTCATTTTGAGCCATCAACCAACCCACTGGCACCCCGGGAAGTTATGTTTCAAACCCCGAGAGCATGCATAAATGTCTATCCGGAAAGGGTGCACTCTCCTCGGCCGCTGCACGCGCCTCTCCTCGGTAACGCGGAAGAACGAAAAGCTTACAGCCCCGTGTATTCCCAGGCGGTCTCCCATCCAGGTACTAACACGGCCCAACCCTGCTTAGCTTCCGAGGTCGGACAAGATCGGGCGTATTTTTTTTTTTTTTTATCTTTTATTATCAAAAATACATTTCACAGATAATTTGTTCAGTTGGTTATTTACATTATTCACAAAACACATACAGATACGATACGTAAATAACACAGTGAGACATGACAGACAGCACAACACAGAATGTGGGACAGACATAGAATAGACAAAAGACGAGAACAAAAAAGACCAAGTAGCATACCAGGTCTTATCTATGCCTGGCAGCCCTTGGTCAAATCAGAAAAAACATAAAACAAACATAAACACGGACTCAAAACCAAACACAGATACTAATCTTCTATATTAAAACCTAACATCCCTGATCCTGTAATAGTCACCAAAGTGCTATTATTGACAAAGTGTTTACCAAAATCTGCTTTCCCCAGTGTGTGCACTAACCTAACATCCTTTTTAAATAGTGACACAAACAACTCCCACACCCTGGTAACTTTCCCCTCATAATGTGCTACATTCCTCCTACATACAATTGCATACCTTACGTGACTCAACAAAAAATTAACCAAATCTACGTTCACTTCTTTCTTTTTTCCCACCACCCCAAACAATAACAATTCCTTCCATTCAATCTCATTCATGACGGTAACCCCACAGTGTACACTTAACAACCCCTTTACTTTCACAAATAAGACAGACAAACTTGGACATTCAACAAAAAAGTGGTCAAAATTTTCATCCCTCCCTTTACATACATCACATACCCTACCTACATTCCTATCCATTTGGTGCAATACAACATTTGTGTAAACCCTATTGTGCCTAATCTTAAAATCATTGTGCTCACATTCTACGCTATTATATTTCACACCCAAATTTGCCCATACCTTTCCCACATCAATACCTTCAAAAACCCTTTCCCACACCTTCTCTGACGCTGGCCTCACCAACCCATCACCCAGTAAATCCATGTATATCCCTTTCGTTTTCACATCCTCAAACTTGACCTCTAAACCTTTCCTTTCTACCCTTAATTCTACCATCCTTTTTTCCTCACCTGCCTCTCCCTGTCCTAACATTAACGTTTTCCATTCCCTACTTATACTGTCCCTGATTCTATTATACACTCCTGCAATCCCACCTATTCTTATATCCCTATTCACTGCCCTTATTCCCTGCACTATCTCCTGCTCTGTTTTGAAATTGTTCTCTGACACTTTAGGGCCGGTTTCACAGACAAGGCTTAAGCCTAGTCCTGGACTAAATCACACTTTCAATGTAAAATCTCCATTGAAGATGCTTTTTAGTCCAGGATTAGGCTTAAGCCTTGTCTGTGAAACTGGCCCTATATGTTTTACCTGTCTAAACCCTGCCTGTTCAAAGTGCTTACTAACTATCATCTTGCTATTGTACTTTATCTTGGGGTTAAAAAAGATGGGCTGATTTAAAACCTCATCTTTCCCTACACACTTGTACCTTACCTGCTCTAAATATTTCCCCCATGCCTCAAACACCTCTCTATAAAACAGTGACATTCCCTCATACCGTGGTTTATTAAAAACCATTAAAAGACCATTCACACCACACTCTCCATATCTGTGCAAATAATCCTCAAAGAAACCCATCCAACAATATTCATCCCTACCATACAGAAACTTTCACAATTTTGACCCTAAGTGCCCTTTTCTTCACCTCTATATCTATCAATTTTAACCCCCCATTCTTATAACTATTTATTAACACCCTGTGCCTAATTAGTGCCTGCTTGCTATCCCACAAAAAACTATTTATCACCCCATTCAATTCTTTCGTGACCCACAAAGGTAAATCTAGTGCACTCAACACATGATTCACCTTTGATAGGATCAGGCAGTTTATTACCGTCACCTTTCCCCTTAGTTTCAGTTTTCTCCTTCTCCATGAATTCAGTGTTTGTTTCACCTTGTTCAAAATCCCTGTCCATGTTACATCCCTTGCTTCTTTTTCATTCACACCCACATTCACTCCTAGCACTTTTATCATTCCTTTTGCCACTTTCAAAGGTAAATCACATTCACTCATGTCTACACTCCCTACACACAGTATTTCTGACTTCTCTACATTCATTTTGGCCCCTGATGCTTTCCCATATACTTCTAATAATTTGACTACTCTCTTCACACTGTCTACATCCCTAACTGTTATGTTTGTGTCGTCTGCATACTGATGTATTAAACTCCTCCCACCCCCTGGAATATGTATACCCTGAATGTGTTTGTCTGATTTTAACAACGTCGCCAGTGGCTCTGCTGTAATGCTATACAGCAGACTGGACAACGGACAACCCTGCCTAACTGATCTTTCTAAACTAAAACTATCTGTCAAAACTCCACTACACTTTACCCTACTCTTTGCACAACTATACAGTAACCTAATCCACTGAACTATCCTCTCCCCAAAACCAAACTTCTCTAACGTCCTAAACATAAACTCATGCTCTACTCTATCAAAAGCTTTATTGAAATCTACACTCAACACTATCCCTCCCTCTTCCTTCATGTGTTTCACTGTATCCCTGACTGATCCTATTGTATCCGCTATATCTCTCCCTGGTATGCTATACGCTTGAGTCGATGACACTATGGACCCTACTACTGACTTAATCCTATTGGCCAAAATCTTCGCTAACACTTTGTAATCTGTATTCAATAAACTAATTCCTCTGTAATTCCCTAACTGTAACTTACTACCCTTCTTGTATAATAAAGTAATTAACCCTGTTGCCATCGACTCACTAACCTTCTCTACCCTTTCCATTTCCTTATAAACCTTCAACAAAATCTTACTAAGCACTGCACTAAAACACTTGTAGAATTCACCTGGTAAGCCATCAGAGCCCGGGCTTTTGCCATTATTTGAGCTCTGAATGGCTAAGGTGACCTCCCCCTCTGATAAATCCCTATCACACCCTTCCCTGTCACTATCTGCTAACCTATGCTCAACTGTCCCTAAAACTTCTCCTACACTGTCATTGTCTACACTACCTTTTTTGAATAAATTCTCATAATACTCCTGCACTGTCTCTAAAACCCCTACATAGTCCTTCACTATCTCCCCTTTCTCATTCTCTATCTCTTCTATGTATGTTTTCCCCTGCTTCTGCTTCTCTAACCCTAAAAAGAACGCTGTGCATTTCTCCCCTTCTACTGTATACTGTGCCCTACTCCTAACTATAGCCCCTCTACACTTCTCCTTTTCATACGCTTCTAATTCCCCCCTAATCTCCATGTATTTCACTACGCTTCTATCTGGGTCCCTGTCTATTTCTTTTAGTTCCTCATCCATCCTCCCTCTCAATACACTTTCTTTTCTCTTTCTATCCTGACTTCGTTTTCTACAATAACTAATACTTAATTGTTTTACCTGTCTCTTAACACACTCCCACCATTCACACACATTCTCTTCATACATTCCACACTTCATTCGCTCACTAATGTGCTCATTCACCATATCCCTATACTCACTCTCCCCTAATACCCTCGTGTTCAAACACCACACACCCCCCCCTTTCCCTGTGTGCCTACCCCCTAAGTGAAACGTGATTGCTGCGTGATCGCTGTACCCCGTGAATTTGTGTTGTATATCTCCTATTTCCTTTTCTATCCCCTGTGACACTAAACATAAATCTATTCTACTCTGCTTCAAAACCCCACTAACTACCTGTCTTCTCGAAAACTCTCTCTTACTTGTGTTCCTAACTCTCCATACATCTATTACATTTCTCTGCTCTATCATTTCTAATAACCCCCTCCTAGCTGAATCTGTCTTAAAACTATCTACTCTATAAACATCCATCTTAGTGCAAAATACATTAAAGTCACCCACCAAAATACAATTCCCTGTGCAGTGCAAGCCTAGTTCTACAAAAAAATCCCTCTTTTCAACCTCTCTATTTGGTGCATACACATTAATTAATCTAAACATAACATTATTTATATTAAATTCTATCCCTATTACTGTGACGATCCACACTGGTACCACCAGTGGGCGCCAAACATCTATTGTCTTGTTGACCCTCTCTCTTGGTTCCTGATGGGCACAGGTGAAGGTGATCATCCTGATTGTCCCAGGAACTTTAAGAGGGGGTCAAATTGATGGACTCGCTCTCTTCCTGGTCAACCAGCAGCCTTTTTGGTTGTTGTTATGATTTACTTTATCATTCTTTCCATTTAACCTATTATTCTTTAATAA
Source organism: Nansenia antarctica (assembly GCF_963989245.1). Lineage (NCBI taxonomy): Eukaryota > Metazoa > Chordata > Actinopteri > Argentiniformes > Microstomatidae > Nansenia > Nansenia antarctica. The sequence goes on along the minus strand of NC_137688.1, from coordinate 180,044 downwards.
ATCTCCTATTATTGTTCTCCATGTGTCGTCTCCCTTTTTGTCACCTTGTCCTGAGCCAGGCAAGCGTAACAAATTGGGTGCTCGTCCGGGAGTGAATTTGGTGAGAGCAATATTCTCTCCCTTTTCATAGTTGATATTCGGGATTGGATTGTTGGATTTGTCCAACTCTATATTGGGAGACCCGCATGGTTATTGTTTATAGTTATTGGGTTTTTGTTGGATTGGATGTAATGTATTGTTTAGTATATTTGGTACGTTGGTTTGGGTGCTGGTGACGAGGGGGAGCTGGCCGTCCGACTGTGCTGACAAGGACGTAACTCTTGGTATTGGCTGTGATCTTCGGCTGGAGTTTGGTGAGTGCTGTGTTCTATGCAAAGCAGAGAAGGATAGGTAGGGCGGGTGGTTTAGATACCATCAGAGCTATACGTGAACCCCCGTGCTAGGAGTAGAAGCGCTTAACGCTTGTTTATTGTTTTCGTTTGTTATTTTTGGTGTGTTGAACGCGGGGGCGCCAGCAGGCATTTGCTTGGTGGAAGAGTTGCATGTGAACGCACTGAAGACTAGCTGAGTGGTTAGTCAGTCATTACTGAGTTAGATGCGGGGCAGCTCTTACGAAGTATGTTAGTTACTTTTCTGTTTTGTATGTGTGCACAGTTACTCGCTTTAAATGGGCTGAAGATTATGGCTGATATGGGAGTAGTTTATAGGAGGAGTTTGTAATAGGAGGGGAGATTCCCGTTTGTTAGGGTTGGTTAATATTGGTTATTTGATTATATTGAGTTATGGATGTTTTTGAGGAGTTTGTGGCAGCTCCGTCGGTCGATGGATTGTTACAGTTAACGAAGGAACAACTGTGGAAGGTTGTGGAACATTATGAGGTTAAGCTTGAGGTGGTGAAAGGCCGAGCAAAGAAACAGGACGTAGTGGAGGCTTTACAGACTACGTTACTTAATAGGGGCATACTAAAGGGTAAATTGTCTGTCCCTAAAATATCCGTTGGGGTTGCATCTGGGTCCACTGAGTTAACATTTGATCAACAGAAGGAATTGTTAGCATTACAGATGGAATCACAGACGCGAGAGCGTGAATTTCAGATGCAAGAGCGTGAATTTCAGACGCGAGAGCAGACGCGAGAGCGTGAGTTTCAGGCACAAGAGCGTGCGAGGGACAGGGAATTGGAGTTGGATAAATTAGCTCTTGAACGGGAGCGCCTTAGGTTGATTGCTGAGGGAAAGTTATCTGACGGTGGAGGTGGCGATTCGAGTAATTCAAAGAGGGATAATATGTCTGTCATGGTTAGACTGTTGCCAAAGTTTAATGAAAAAGATCCTGATGTATTCTTTTCACTGTTTGAGAGTGTTGCCGACGATAGGGACTGGTCTACTTCAGACCGCACCGCATTACTACAGAGTGTGCTTATTGGCCGAGCTCAGGAAGCTTATATTGCTCTTAATGGTAGAGAGAGGAAAGATTATGATACAGTTAAGGCCGCTATCCTTAGGGCTTATGAACTTGTTCCTGAAGCTTACAGACAGCGGTTTAGAAAATGGAAGAAACATGACAAACAAACTCATGTTGAGGTTGTAAGAGAACTAACCAGCCATTTCAATCGTTGGTGCGTGGCGGTAGAGGTGAATACTCTGGAGGATCTGTCAAATTTGATTATTTTGGAACAGTTTAAAACCATTGTCCCTGATCGCATTGCCACTTATGTAAATGAACACAAGGTAAAAACAGCAGGTCAAGCCGCGGTGTTGGCAGATGAATTTGTACTGACTAATAAGAGTCAGTTTGGTGAACATCGTTTTCGTAGCGAGGGGAGCCGTAGACAAAATCCGACCGTGACTGACCTATTGGTAAATCGTACACAATTCCCTAACGAAGGTCCTGGTTATTCTGTCCCCTTTTCAAAGTCGGAGCATGGCAGTCAGAGTAGAGTAGATCCTAACTCGACATGCAATTATTGCCTTGAGAAGGGTCACTGGAAACAGGAGTGTCCTGTCCTAAAAGGAAAGAAAACCTACAGTGGGAAGGGGGGCTCTGTTAGACCGTTGGCTCTTGCAGTGCATGCTTGTGGGGCAGGAGTAAGAGTGTCTGGGGTTGCCGAGGGGTCTCCCTTTAAACCAGGGGTGATGGCATCCTCAGTATCCAGCCCACCTGCGGCTACTGAGTTGGCGGGGGCATTACAGGGCTCTGCCTCCATACAGATTAGCGAGGAGGATCCTGATTTTGGTCCGTTTATTACTACAGGTTTCGTTTCTCTGGTGGGTAGCCCACAGAAAGTGCCTGTCCAGATACTTCGTGATACGGGGGCTTCAGAATCTTTTATATTGGAATCGGTTTTGACATTCTCTCAGGAGTCAAGTGTGGGGACCAGCGTTTTGATTAGAGGGATGGGGATGCAGACTTTGTCTGTCCCCTTGCATGAAATTGAGCTTTGCTCTGATCTGGTCCAGGGGGTAGTGACCATTGGTGTTCGACCCTCTCTGCCTGTGGTGGGTGTGGCAGTCATTTTAGGAAATAACCTGGCTGGAGGAAGAGTGTGGAGTGATGTGCCCCCTCCTCTGGTAGTTAGTTCTGGGTTTACACGACCAACAGGACCCGACCTAAGTGTGAAGGAGTTTCCTGAGGTTTTTACTGCCTGCGCCATGACTCGTGCTGTGAGTTGCATGGACCCTGGAATTGATGATGGTGAGGAGTCTGATGAGTTCACTCCTGACAATTCTGTTTTTCAGTTTCCTGACCTGCCGCCGTCTTTGTCTCGGAGTGAGTTGATTTTAGCCCAACAGGAGGATCCTGAGCTGAAGCTGCTGCTCAGTGGGATTCAGCCTAAGGATGAGCTGGAGAGCTCTGAAAGTGGTTGTTTTCTCTTGGAGGATGTGTTGGTTCGTCAATGGCTTCCTCATAATGATTGTTCTGTGAGTGACCCAGTTTTCCAAGCAAAATTTACTGGTCCCTACTCTGTTGTACGACAGGTGTCCGAACGGAATTATTTGATCGATACTCCTAACCGTAGAAAGTCTACACAACTTTGTCACCTGAGCTTATCAAAATGTTATTATTCTCGTTCACCTAGGTCCGGAGTAGATACGGTCTTGGAGGTGAAGCCGGTTGTGTTGACCACAGTGAACGAGGTGTCTCCATCTCCGTCCACTCCTGTGGTGGCAGCAGGGGGGGAGGAGGATGTGAGTGGGCCTGGAGACGGTGTTTTGCGTCCTCGGCTTAGGACCATGAGACATTGGCTGAGTTATGTGTTATTGTTTGAGGGCTGTTTGGTTTCTGTTTGGCACTGGTTTGGGCTCTGCAGCGCTTTGATGTTTGTGTGGGAGGGGGGGGGTCTCATCCAGTGGTTGTTTGTTCAGATCATAACCCCCTGACCTTTTTGCATACTTTGCAGAGTCCGAGCCAGCGCCTTACCAGGTGAATCAATGCTGCCGGTCTAAAACTCTTGTCCTTAATCTCTCTTTCTCTTGCTCCTCCCTCCTTAAATAGAGCTTTTCCAGGTACCAGGAATTGCTGGAGGGTGGGCAGGTTGTAGGGGAGGTTGGGATTTGACGTTTAGGCTGTGTGTGGCAGAGATCACCGTTTTTTTTGTTGCCATAGACTCTTGTTATTATTTGTATTATTTGTAATCTGGGAAACAAATTAGCAGAGACCTTTTTAGTAGGCCTCTGTTTTAAGGGGGGGGATGTGACGATCCACACTGGTACCACCAGTGGGCGCCAAACATCTATTGTCTTGTTGACCCTCTCTCTTGGTTCCTGATGGGCACAGGTGAAGGTGATCATCCTGATTGTCCCAGGAACTTTAAGAGGGGGTCAAATTGATGGACTCGCTCTCTTCCTGGTCAACCAGCAGCCTTTTTGGTTGTTGTTATGATTTACTTTATCATTCTTTCCATTTAACCTATTATTCTTTAATAAATCTCCTATTATTGTTCTCCATGTGTCGTCTCCCTTTTTGTCACCTTGTCCTGAGCCAGGCAAGCGTAACAAATCCTGGACGAGCCCCCAATTTGTTACGCTTGCCTGGCTCAGGACAAGGTGACAAAAAGGGAGACGACACATGGAGAACAATAATAGGAGATTTATTAAAGAATAATAGGTTAAATGGAAAGAATGATAAAGTAAATCATAACAACAACCAAAAAGGCTGCTGGTTGACCAGGAAGAGAGCGAGTCCATCAATTTGACCCCCTCTTAAAGTTCCTGGGACAATCAGGATGATCACCTTCACCTGTGCCCATCAGGAACCAAGAGAGAGGGTCAACAAGACAATAGATGTTTGGCGCCCACTGGTGGTACCAGTGTGGATCGTCACACTACCCTTCCCGTCATTCAAAACCTCTCTTACATTCTCTACCCTATTCTCTTTAATTAATATCGCTACCCCACATGATTTATTCGTCCCATTATTTGTAAACAGCATACCCCTCCATTTCCCCTTGATTTCTGTCATTTTGGTGTCTGTCCACTTTGTCTCCTGCAGTACCAGAACATCAGATGTGAAAGTCACCAGCACCTCCTCCAGCTTCTCCATGTTATTGAGCCCATTGATGTTTATGGAGGAAAGCGTGACCATTGAAAACAAGTGTAGAAGGATAAATATGTTTACTGCCATTTTTTATTTCATTTCTTCTTTCCCTCCACGTTCTGCTGCTTTGATTTGCGCTTTAGTTTCCCCGCTAAAAGCGCCCTTTTCCTCCCTCCCACTATCGTCAACAGCTCAGACTCGTCTTGCTCCCCGCACCCATCGTCACTGTTTGTTAACATCTTTTCAGATGCTTTCGGGGGGGGGCTTACTGATACGGCCCCTCGTATCCGTAAGTTCATGGGGGTTCCCTCCTTTGATTTGTTGCCTGCCTCTTGTGCTTCTCTCGGGCGCGCGACTCTCGGGGGCAAAGGCTCTTGTTGGGAACCTCTCCCCCCGGTCGTCTGTGCGCTCCCTTGCAACTCCGATGCCTGGGTTACCCCCATAAAGCTGTCGAGGCTCGATCCCATGCCCCCCCCCATCCCACTCTCTCCTGTCAGTCCCGACCACCTCGTGCTCTGAGTCTCTGACACAGTCTGAGCTGTCAACGATACTCCCTCCTCCATCCCCTCTTCCTCCTCTCCCTCGCTCTTCTCTTCCTCTTCTCCCTCGCTCTTCTCTTCCTCCTCTCCCTCGCTCTTCTCTCCCTCTTCTCCCTCTCCCTTCTCTCCCTCTCCCTTCTCTCCCTCTCCCTTCTCTTCCTCTCCCCCTTTCCCCCCTTCCCTTCTTCCTCCCTCTCCCTACACTTGCATTGGGATTCCAGGTCCCCGCACCCCCTGCACTTGTTTTCAAAAGTCGCGCATTCCCTCGCATAATGCCCGCTGCGCCCACACCTTCTGCACTTGAACTCGGGACATTCCCGTAGGATGTGCCCTGGCTGCAGACACATCCTACACACCTTCACCTGTCTGTCATGAATCACCCGAAAGAAATCAGACCCATTGTCCGTCTCGAACTTGGTCGAGTACGGCAGCGATTTTACAACATCATTCAATTTCACTTTTACAAACCGTGTTCCTTCGCATATGCTGGTCCCCGGCCACATCCTCCTCTTTATCGGGGAGACCGCGTGCACCCCCCAGTCTGTTAATTTCCTTAGAATGTCCCCGTCCTTTGTGTAGACCGGCAGTCCGATGAAGGACACCACCATTTCGTCCCCGCACAGTTCCCTCGCCATGACCCTCGTCTCGTTGATCTTGAAGCCGTCGAGCAGCCTCTCTTTCCCCTTCGGATGGCTCATCGTGATCTCGTACTTATTTAGTCCTATGTATCTGCAGCCCACGACGAGCCCGCACACCTCCTTCGTCGCCCGGAGCAGCGCCATCATGGTCACCTTCTCCTCGCCGACCAGCTCCACCGCCACCGTCAATTCCTTGCTGTAGGCTGGCACCTCTCGCTCCTCTCTCCTCTCTCCCTCTCGTTCCTCCTTCTCCGCTTGCGCCCTCGCTTCCGCTGCCTGTTTCTTCCTCGCGATTCTCTCTCTCTCCTCTCTTATTTCATCTCTCACTTTCTGTCTCTCCATCTCCTCTCTCTCTTTCTCTCCTTCTTTCGCCTTGCCTGTGTCCGTGTTCTTAGCCGTGTCGTCTGTCGTTCCGCGTGCCTTTACCATATTGAGCCGTCCGAGTACAAACAAAACGAAAAAACAAAAATATCCCCCCTAACAGCAAGCTGCTGGGGGAATAAACTCTCACACACTAACTCTCCTTTCACTCACACAAACTACGCAAATATTCAAACACTTAACTCTCATGCACACAAACAAATTCCAAGAGCTCACGCTGCTATCCCAAACTTTTTACGACAGGTCGTATTCAGGGTGGTATGGCCGTGAGCAAGAGGACCATGACCCTAAGCATCCATATGCCTGTGCCTGGAGCACTCTATTTGTGGGTAGACTATGCACAAGGTGTCCTGGATGAAGGGAGAAGTAAAAATCGCTCTGAGAGCGCCGGAGCGCACACTGGGTGCAACGTCATAAAGGGACCAGGTAATTTGATTGGACAAGAGGCATTCCATGAGTGCTGATCATATTTCCAGGGCGAATTTACGAACGCAGCTAGCGAACAGAAGACGCAAAAAATCGTCAGATCAGATATATAAACGGGTTATTTTGGTAAACTGGACACATTTTGGGAATATATGTGGTTACTTTCTCGCCTGAAAACATATTAAAACTTCATAAAATGACATGTTAACACTTGTAAAGCCAAAATTACATATTTTAGCTAATGGAGGTTTAAAATGGAGGTTTAAATTCGCCGCTCCCGGCGAAATGCATTCTGGGAGGCATTCTTCTTCTTTTAGTGTCCACAAGAGAGTCAGTTACAGGCTTGGCTAGATGTGGTTCAACCACAGCTGAACACATTGCTGTCCCTTCTCATTGAACTCTGCCAAGTCCGTTGATGTGCAGGGCTGTTCCAGCAGGGGGCATATCAGGAGGTGCTGCATGGTCTGTGGTTCAGTGGGAGGCAGTATGCAGTATGCATAATGGTTGGCTGGTTTTCGGATACTTATTGTGAATTTAGTAGGTAGTATGCAGTATATACTCATTGAGTATGCTAGTATGCAGTATGCTAGTATACCATTCCGAACACAGCCTGTGTCTCTCTCTCTCTCTCTCTCTCTCTCTCTCTCTCTCTCTCTCTCTCTCTCTCTCTCTCTCTCTCTCTCTCTCTCTCTCTCTCTCTCTCTCTCTCTCTCTCTCTCTCAGATCCTCAGATGGTGACTCTGTGTGTGAGCTTCTCTCTGCCTCAGCAGTTTGTCGCCAAGTACAAAGAACCAGGAAACCACAACACTGGAGAGGACCTGGTCCGC
>NC_137688.1:160200-167700 GCF_963989245.1 Nansenia antarctica | reverse complement strand
GACAGACAGGTGACCAGACAGACAGGTGACTAGACAGGTGATTAGATGTTATGGTTATGTGGTATAGTTTGTCCACCTGTGTTGAATTATTGAAAACTTAACGCGTGTTCTTCCGAGAGGAAACGAGTGATTTATTTTGTCTTTTCTTCTGTATGATATATTATGTTCTGGACTTAATTAATATAAGTTAATATGTTCAAAAGGTGGACATGTAATGTCATGCCATTTTTGTGTTCAAAATGTGTTTTGAAACGTTTTATTTTTATTTGCAATTTTAATTTCTATGTTTTAAAACAGGATTTTACAAAAACAACATCAACATGCGGTCGTTGTTGTTGTTGCTATGCCTCTGCTTCTGTTGCATCATTTCCCTTCATCCACAGTGTCAGCCTGCTGTAGTCATGCGGGTTTGGCTGTGCTGGTTTCTCTGTGAGTTTAACGGTTTTTGTTGTGCTTTCGGTTTAGTGTTTTTGTATTGTGTGAAGGAGACAGCCTTGTAGAACCACTGATTTAAACCTTCTTCCCTAAATTTAATTGATTTGTTTATAGTCTCATCCAACTCACACGATGCGCGAGCTAACTAATCTCCCTGTCTGCTAAACTCTGCTGCTGTTGAAATAACTTTTAGCGTCAGGCAGCTAGGTACAGTTCCAGACAGCGTGGAGAAACACAGTCACAGTAAACTGTTTTAGAAGTGATTCTGCAGGTGTTAAGGTCAGGGCTGCCGCTACTTACACACGCATCATTGTTAGACCACCGTTAGTGCTAGCGACATCCTTTTAGCACCATTAGTACTAGCGCTATCCCCCCCCTAAGGTTAGCCGCGCATTGATCATTTTCTTTGTTTTCAGGCAAAAAGAAAATGTGTCACCTTTTTGGGCCATCACCAGTTTGCACCCCTGCCCATATTTATTGACTCTGATTTGATTTATTATTATTATTATTTGTATTATTATTATTGTAATTTGAATGTTAACAGAAGACCACCTGTGCTGGTTTGAAGCCACTCATGCTCAGCTGTGACATCATCTTTAGTTTCATGTTCATAGGTTTATTTAATTTCCCCCAAACATTGAATATGTTAAATTCCAGTAAATGTACTGACCAAAACCCTAACCTTAACCCTTACCTAACCTTAACCCTTACCTAACCTTAACCCTGACCTAACCTTAACCCTTACCTAACCTTAACCCTGACCTAACCGTAACCCTGACCTAACCTTAACCCTTACCTAACCTTAACCCTTACCTAACCTTAACCCTGACCTAACCTTAACCCTTACCTAACCTTAACCCTTACCTAACCTTAACCCTGACCTAACCTTAACCCTTACCTAACCTTAACCCTTACCTAACCTTAACCCTTACCTAACCTTAACCCTGACCTAACCTTAACCCTGACCTAACCTTAACCCTTACCTAACCTTAACCCTGACCTAACCTTAACCCTGACCTAACTGTAACCCTGACCTAACCTTAACCCTTACCTAACCTTAACCCTGACCTAACCTTAACCCTTACCTAACCTTAACCCTGACCTAACCTTAACCCTGACCTAACCTTAACCCTTACCTAACCTTAACCCTGACCTAACTGTAACCCTTACCCCCTTACCTAACTGTAACCCTTACCCCCTGACCTAACCTTAACCCTGACCTAACCTTAACCCTGACCTAACCTTAACCCTTACCTAACCTTAACCCTGACCTAACCTTAACCCTGACCTAACCTTAACCCTTACCTAACCGTAACCATTTTAAATCTCAACTTCAATGGGGTTATGTCAGAGTTGGTCGTCCCAAGCATCTTAGCATCTACCTGTTGTTTAAGAGCCAGCTTAAAACCAATGACAAGGTAACTGGCGATACGTCCCCAGTCAGTTGACTAAATGAATACCTCTCATTGGATGGTTTACTATGACACTCCGGGTTTCTAAACTGTGGGGAAACATGTTGTGGGTTTTGTACTGTAAGTGTTTTTATATGTCCGTGTTTTTAGCCACACTGCTGGTCTGTTTTTATGTATGAATAAAACTTCACCAGATACTGACTTCTCCTGTCTGCTGGTCCTTCTGATTAGGGTTAGTCAGCTATGTACCAGCTTATGTACCAGCTATGTACCAGCTTATGTACCAGGTATGTACCAGCTTATGTACCAGCTATGTACCAGCTTATGTACCAGGTATGTACCAGCTATGTACCAGGTATGTACCAGCTATGTACCAGGTATGTACCAGCTATGTACCAGCTATGTACCAGGTATGTACCAGGTATGTACCAGCTTATGTACCAGGTATGTACCAGCTATGTACCAGGTATGTACCAGCTATGTACCAGGTATGTACCAGCTATGTACCAGGTATGTACCAGCTATGTACCAGCTATGTACCAGGTATGTACCAGCTATGTACCAGGTATGTACCAGCTATGTACCATCTATGTACCAGGTATGTACCAGCTATGTACCAGCTATGTACCAGGTATGTACCAGCTATGTACCAGGTATGTACCAGCTATGTACCAGCTATGTACCAGCTGTGTACCAGCTATGTACCAGGTATGTACCAGCTATGTACCAGCTATGTACCAGCTATGTACCAGCTATGTACCAGCTATGTACCAGCTATGTACCAGGTATGTACCAGGTATGTACCATACAGGTGAGTGTACCTGCACATCTACAGACACATACAGGTGAGTCTACATAAACATTTTCAGTGTGTTATAGCGGTTGTACCGAATGATGTGATATTTGAGGACATTCATAACAGGGAGCGGAAAAGTGCATTTATCAAACATTTAAGAGAGAGCTGGCTACTTTTCTTCTCACTCAGAGGGTCTGCTGCAGGGGTCTTAATGATGTCATATCCTGTCACATGATGATTATCAGTTGATTTGATCCAAAATGGTGCCTTGAAATTGGTTGCTCCGAATGATATCAGTGAAATCTTTTTTTTGTGACAAAAGTGATTTGAAGAAAGCAAACATTTCTACATAGAAATCCTTAACCATTTTGCAGTATATAGTTATAAACCCTTGTAAAATGATGCCAGAATGTTTATACTTGTAATATCATTTTAGATATTTTAATGGCACATTAGCTGGTTGCATTTGTGTTCGGACGGTTGTACCAAATGACTTTTCAACCCTTTAGAGCTGAAAGTGCCTGAATTTGTAACAAATCACCATAAACTATTTATGTATTCAATAAAGGAGAGCAAATAGTGTTAGTTAACATAATGTATATAGATATTAATTGTACATTTTTGAAAATATTACATTCGGACACAAAATGTACGCGTCACGTCATTGACCCTCTTACATCGCTCCAGGACAGATGTAGTGTCTGATTTGGTGTTTCAGTGTTTCCCCATGAGCCCTTCGTTGTTAGAAGCAGATGTCGGAGATGACAGTTATATGACGTCAGCAGACGGAGATGACAGTTATATTACTGATGATCTCAGGACCGCAGATTCAAACCGACAGTTACATTCAGCAGCACAGACTTTGTCACTCAACACCTCACTCACTCAGTCTAACTATTTTATTGTAATTAAATGGTGAAAAAAAATCAGTGTACCTGTCTCTTGTTTTTATGAACGAGTTAACATTATTCATTAAAAATCCTTGAAATTATTTGAGATCGAAACAATCTATTGGATAATTCATGTACAGAAATGCACTGCAGTACTAACTAATGAACGCATGAGGGCGCCATCATCACGGCCAATATAGCATGCCTTCGTACTCGACTGAATTAAAACAATGAAAGGTGTTGACACGCACTCCTCAATATGTCAATAATGTGTACATCCCACACAGTTGGTTTTCTAGCTAGCCAGTTAGATAAATATCTCACTGAAGTTAGTCTTGTCCACTTTTTAGTTTGGTGGTGGGCAGCAGGAACCATAGCAGTCAGTGTTGGAGCAAGGGGGACGCATTTGCGAGCGCACCAGGCTTGTTGTCAAGAGCCGTTGCTAAGGGCGAAGTGTTGGACATTGGACAACATCAAATATATCTTTCTTTCTTTTTTTCCATTTGGTCTATAGATCTGCCCTAACCCTAGAATGTATAGTTGTACATGTGTTTGTTCATAGTGCTGTGCTCCTACCTGCGTAACCCAAATGTGTACATTAGTATTCATGTCCATATGTACTGTACACAGCAACACATAACAGACTCAAACAGCCTTTTAATACTTCAAATGTAAACAAATAATATTGAACATCAGAATATAATTACCATGGAACTGTAGGACAATTTTTCTCATCTTTTTTTTCTCTTACAAACGACAAATGCATCGTAGTTTCACGTGTCTCTTCTGAAGTCTGTCCATAGTCCAGGGCACAGAGCTTGGCTGGTATAAAGTGCTTGGTGTGAGGGACTACAATACATGCTGTAGGCCACGCCCCCACCAGGACCAGTAGGTGCTGTGCTGTACTGAGCTGTACTGGTCTGTACTGGGCTGTACTGAGCTGTACTGAGCTGTACTGGGCTGAGCTGTACTGAGCTGTACTGAGCTGTCCTGGGCTGTACTGGGCTGTACTGGGCTGTACTGAGCTGTCCTGGGCTGTACTGAGCTGTACTGAGCTGTACTGGGCTGTACTGAGCTGTCCTGGGCTGTACTGGGCTGTACTGGTCTGTACTGGTCTGTACTGAGCTGTACTGGGCTAGGCTGTACTGGGCTGTACTGGGCTGTACTGAGCTGTACTGGGCTGTACTGAGCTGTACTGGGCTGTACTGGGCTAGGCTGGGCTGTACTGGGCTGTACTAGGCTGTACTGGGCTGTACTGGGCTGGGCTGGGCTGTACTGGGCTGTACTGGGCTGTACTGGGCTGTACTAGGCTGTACTGGGCTGTACTGGGCTAGGCTGTACTGGGCTGGGTGTAAAACTATGGTGAGGTCACCTATGGTGTTACTCTGTTACATCCTTGTTTTGGTCTCAGAGTCTGATTGGCTGGTGCCTTTGGAAAGGTTTGGCTCTCAAATTGACCAGACAGGATTAGAAATACCAGTCAGTACAGTACACCGAGTTAGAGGAAGTGGTCTATATATATATATGAGTCATACACACAGTAGTTGTGTTGGCAATGGTGCAGTTAGTTACTACTATGAGTGTTGAACTGTGTGATCGCCGGGTCGAGGCCAAAGCTACTCTGAGTGATACTAGTTACTGGTGCTGCTGGTTACTGGTGCTGGTAGCAACACTCCTGTCGGCTGTGGCTGATGTTGGCTGTTTGAATAACGATAAACATGATCTTCAATATGTACATCTCCAACTGTGACATGACTCCTCCCACCTCCTCCCCTCTGACTCCTCCCACCTCCTCCCCTCTGACTCCTCCCACCTCCTCCCCTCTGACTCCTCCCACCTCCTCCCCTCTGACTCCTCCCACCTCCTCCCCTCTGACTCCTCCCACCTCCTCCCCTCTGACTCCTCCCACCTCCTCCCCTCTGACTCCTCCCACCTCCTCCCCTCTGACTCCTCCCACCTCCTCCCCTCTGACTCCTCCCACCTCCTCCCCTCTGACTCCTCCCACCTCCTCCCCTCTGACTCCTCCCACCTCCTCCCCTCTGACTCCTCCCACCTCCTCCCCTCTGACTCCTCCCACCTCCTCCCCTCTGACTCCTCCTCCCCTCTGACTCCTCCCACCTCCTCCCCTCTGACTCCTCCCACCTCCTCCCCTCTGACTCCTCCCACCTCCTCCCCTCTGACTCCTCCCACCTCCTCCCCTCTGACTCCTCCCACCTCCTCCCCTCTGACTCCTCCCCTCTATCCCTTCTGGCACTTCCACTGTTGACAGAAAGACATGTCCCCATGTAAGTACTGGATCCATTTATCAGTGTCTGCCCGACTTCACAACTATATATATATATATATCAAATATATACCACCAAATCTCTCTCCAATGGTCACTCATGTTAATAGGGTATTTACAATAGTATTATAATAGTGTAGGAGTCGATAGATTCGAAGATTAGAATTTGGTGGCTCCAAAGACCGACAATACAGTAGTAGTCCAACAACAATTGCACATGTGTGAAGTTTGAACAGTAACAGCACATCTCTGTAGGGGGCAGTATGGAGGGTGGAGGGGGCAGTAACAGCACATCTCTGTAGGGGGCAGTATGGAGGGTGGAGGGGGCAGTAACAGCACATCTCTGTAGGGGGCAGTATGGAGGGTGGAGGGGGCAGTAACAGCACATCTCTGTAGGGGGCAGTATGGAGGGTGGAGGGGGCAGTAACAGCACATCTCTGTAGGGGGCAGTATGGAGGGTGGAGGGGGCAGTAACAGCACATCTCTGTAGGGGGCAGTATGGAGGGTGGAGGGGGCAGTAACAGCACATCTCTGTAGGGGGCAGTATGGAGGGTGGAGGGGGCAGCATCAGGGGTCATGCTTTGGCACACGTGCTTTAGACTCCAGATCCTGCATGTGGCTCAGCGGAAAGCATGCAATACATCTCTATCAACACAAGGCAGTTATGTCGTTCTAACGCCACAGATTTACGTACAGATATCAACCTTGTTACTGTACGACTTTCCCATGACCAAGAGAAAGTACTTTTTTCTCTTTTTGTTTTGTTTTAAAGGATTGTATCTTTAAAGAGCAGGTATCTGACATCCTTCCACAGGTCTTAAAGCATCGCTGCGCTTCTGTCTGTCCAGAACGTTCCACAGCCTGTTCCTATCTGCTCCCATGGGATTTCAGATTGGAGTGTTCATCTCTTTCTCCACCAGGACAGACAGACAGACACTGTGCTGCACAATACGACAACAACAACAACAACAACAACAACAACAACAACAACAACAGATATTCATCTTTTCAGCCTGTTTAAAACTAAAATGATCAAATACATTTCTGTCATTTGGGATCGGGAACAGACGGGAACAGACGTCTTCAGTTCCTTAAACTGGACTTTGTAACGAAGAGAGAAAGTAATAGACCCTGAAATGTCCATGGTTACTGGCAGTGAACAAGAGAGGAGAGCTGTAAAGCACACAGAACTGTTGTAAAGCACACAGAACTGTCGTAAAGCACACAGAACTGTTGTAAAGCACACAGAACTGTTGACTCCACACGCGTTAGCAGGAGACCGAGCTGACGAGCACCTGGCCCATCCTCGTCCCCGTGGTTACCGTTAGTACATTTCTCTTTTTCTTTTGCATTGATTGGCTTAGTTAGTTTCATTGAACAGTTTCATCTTCAGTGTTGAACGTCTGCCCCTCCGTGCGACACCCTCTATGCAGTCCACTGAGGAATAAAAAATACAAATAAAAAATCTCAAAAGAAGAAGTAGAAAAGTGACAGACTGGTCCGTCTGTCAGACGTGTGGTTCACACACAGCTCTCCCTGGCTGCCTGGTCTGTGAGGAAGGTGTCCAGCTGAGGAACGTCCACGGCCACCGCGTCTCTCTTGTTCATGGAAATGTCTTTGAGGTGCTGGTCCTCGTCACTTTGGTCCTTGGCAAAATTGACAAACACCTGAGGAAAGAAAGAG
>NC_137688.1:142700-155200 GCF_963989245.1 Nansenia antarctica | reverse complement strand
AGTTCCAGATAAGAAGTGTGAGTTTAGGTTGGAGGTAGAGGCAGAGGGAGGTGGAGGTAGAGGCAGAGGGAGGTGGAGGTAGAGGGAGGTAGAGGGAGGTGGAGGTAGAGGCAGAGGGAGGTGGAGGTAGAGGCAGAGGGAGGTGGAGGTAGAGGGAGGTAGAGGCAGAGGGAGGTGGAGGTAGAGGCAGAGGGAGGTGGAGGCAGAGGGAGGTGGAGGTGGAGGCAGAGGGAGGTAGAGGCAGAGGGAGGTGGAGGTAGAGGCAGAGGGAGGTGGAGGTAGAGGGAGGTGGAGGTAGAGGCAGAGGGAGGTGGAGGCAGAGGGAGGTGGAGGTAGAGGCAGAGGGAGGGGGAGGTAGAGGCAGAGGGAGGTGGAGGTAGAGGCAGAGGGAGGGGGAGGCAGAGGGAGGTGGAGGTAGAGGGAGGTGGAGGTAGAGGCAGAGGGAGGTGGAGGCAGAGGGAGGTGGAGGTAGAGGCAGAGGGAGGTGGAGGTAGAGGCAGAGGGAGGGGGAGGTAGAGGCAGAGGGAGGGGGAGGGCCTCACCAGGAACACCACGGGCGGGCCCCCGATCAACGCCATGGCGGTGGACAGCTTCCGCATGTTCCCTCCGCTGTAACTCCCTGCTGCCTTGTCCATGTACTTCACCAGACCCAGTTTCCTGATGCCCCACTCCGCCACCTAGAGGAGAGAGAGGGTACACACATTTAATACCCCACTCCGCCACCTAG
The DNA here is from genome assembly GCF_963989245.1 of Nansenia antarctica. Classification (NCBI taxonomy): domain Eukaryota; kingdom Metazoa; phylum Chordata; class Actinopteri; order Argentiniformes; family Microstomatidae; genus Nansenia; species Nansenia antarctica. Next base: position 154,473 of record NC_137688.1, on the reverse strand, counting down.
AGGAGAGAGAGGGTATACACATTTAATACCCCACTCTAACACCTAGAGGAGAGAGAGGGTACCACACATTTAATACCCCACTACTGCCACCTAGAGGAGAGAGAGGGTATACACATTTAATACCCCACTCTAACACCTAGAGGAGAGAGAGGGTACCACACATTTAATACCCCACTACTGCCACCTAGAGGAGAGAGAGGGTACACACATTTAATAGCCCACTACTGCCAACTAGAGGAGAGACAGGGTACCACACATTTAATACCCCACTCTAACATCTAGAGGAGAGACAGGGTACACACATTTAATACCCCACTCTGGGGTATAATGTGAAACACTCACCTCACAAACCTCCTTCTCTGGGACGCCCCGTAGGATGGCGTAGAACTCCAGGTGCTCTCTGCCCGTCAGAAGGTCGTTGATGGCGTCGAACTGAGGACAGTAGCCCATGTTCTGGTGCACCTCTCTGGTCTCTGTTAGCACGCTGGCAACACAAGACACCACGAGCTGTCAGCACCACTGCAAACAACCCAACTGTCAGCACCACTGCAAACAACCCAACTGTCAGCCCCACTGCAAACAACCCAGCTGTCAGCACCACTCCAAACAACCCAACTGTCAGCCCCACTGCAAACAACCCAGCTGTCAGCACCACTCCAAACAACCCAACTGTCAGCCCCACTGCAAACAACCCAACTGTCAGCCCCACTGCAAACAACCCAACTGTCAACCCCACTGCAAACAACCCAACTGTCAGCACCACTTCAAACAACCCAACTGTCAGCACCACTGCAAACAACCCAACTGTCAGCCCCACTGCAAACAACCCAACTGTCAGCCCCACTGCAAACAACCCAACTGTCAGCACCACTTCAAACAACCTCTTAAATGTGTCTGTTTTATACAGGGTTCCCGTGCTGGTCTTAAAAAGCCTTAAAGTCTAAAATCCAGCAATTGGATTTATAAGGCCTAAAAAGGTCTCCATTTTCAGTTATTCGGTCTAAAAATGAGGTGCTAGGTCTTAAAAACGAGATCCTGCAAGGAAATCAGTCCGACCACATCTATTTACGCGGAAATGAATCAAGCTGGAACCCCAAAAAAAGCCAATTCGCTTCATTTTTTGTCTTTATGGCAGTGAAATCCCTAATTTCATCACCTCGAGGATGACAAAAAGCTATCATATGGTGTCACGAATAGGTCTAAAATTCTATTCAAAGAGGTCTAAAAAAGGTCTTAAATTTGACTTGTTGAAACTTGTAGGAACCCTGTTTATGTTAGTGTACTTTTTGATCATGGAAGACAAGAATACAATTCATAAGCAGACAACTCAAAATGTAGCAACTTCCACCCCCCAGGAAAACATCTATTCAACTTGCTTAGAACAGAAGGGGGGTATAGGACTATTTCCGGACAAGGATCCGTCGCGCAACACCGCCCCCTGGGTGCCAGAATAACGGTGTCGGGCTCGAGAAGCCAGACAGCTAGTCTGCCTGGCTATCTCCTCTGGGGCTGCCGGCCACGGGGTCGTGCGGCGGATCCTACGCAATAGGCAGGGGATAATTGGATGCTAGGTTGGGTACAATTGGATACTAAATTGGGTGAAAAAGGGATCAAATCAGAAAAACAAATTTAAAAAAAAAGAAATAACATTTATAATGGGTGACTATGTGTTAGGGTTATGGTGGTGCAGAGTGCTCTACTTCAGTAACCTAACCCTTTACTGGCTCCCAGTCAAGTCCCGCATCACATTCAAAATCCTCCTCCTCACCTACAAATCCCTCCACGCCTGCGCCCCCCAGTACCTAACTGACCTCCTCCCCCAACATACCCCTTGGGCCTGCTGTCCACCCCCCGCACCAACCTACGGACCTTTGGGGACAGAGCCTTCAGCGTGGCCGCACCTACCCTCTGGAACTCCCTCCCCACAGTGATCCGCAACGCCCCCACCCTGGACTCCTTCAAATCAGCCCTCAAAACCCATCTGTTCTCCAAGGCCTTTGGCCCCTAGTCAATGTTTCAGTTTTGCTTTGTTTGTTTTCCGTTTTGTCTGTCTGATTACTCCCTTGAATTGTAAAGCGTCCTTGGGTCTTTTGAAAGGCGCTATACAAATTAAAGTTATTATTATTATGAATATGAATATGAATATGAATATTATTATTATTAATATTATTAATATTATGATGCTGTGGGTCTCACCTCTTGCCCGCCAGGTAGGCCTCGCCACTGGTGACCACAGAGTCGCCCGTTAGCATCTTGAAGGTACTCGTCTTCCCAGCGCCGTTCACACCAAGCAGACCAAAACACTGGAGAGGGAGAGAGGAGGGGGGAGGGGGGAGAGGCTTTAGGGGGAGGGTTCAACACTGGAGAGGGAGGGGGGAGAGGGGAGGGGGGAGAGGCTTTAGGGGGAGGGTTCAACACTGGAGAGGGAGGGGGGAGAGGGGGAGGGTTCAACACTGGAGAGGGAGGGGGGAGAGGGGAGAGGGAAGAGGGGAGAGGGGGAGGGTTCAACACTGGAGAGGGAGGGGGGAGAGGCTTCAGGGTTCAACTGAGTGTGAGAGTGTCGGGGTGTTCTAGAGTGAGAGTGTCGGGGTGTTCTAGAGTGAGAGTGTCTGGGTGTTCTAGAGTGAGAGTGAGAGTGTCGGGGTGTTCTAGAGTGAGAGTGAGAGTGTCGGGGTGTTCTAGAGTGAGAATGAGAGTGTCGGGTGTTCTAGAGTGAGAGTGTCGGGTGTTCTAGAGTGAGAGTGAGAGTGTCGGGGTGTTCTAGAGTGAGTGTGAGAGTGTCTGGGTGTTCTAGAGTGAGAGTGAGAGTGTCGGGGTGTTCTAGAGTGAGAATGAGAGTGTCGGGTGTTCTAGAGTGAGTGTGAGAGTGTCGGGGTGTTCTAGAGTGAGAGTGAGAGTGTCGGGTGTTCTAGAGTGAGAATGAGAGTGTCGGGTGTTCTAGAGTGAGTGTGAGAGTGTCGGGGTGTTCTAGAGTGAGAGTGTCGGGGTGTTCTAGAGTGAGAGTGAGAGTGTCGGGGTGTTCTAGAGTGAGAATGAGAGTGTCGGGTGTTCTAGAGTGAGTGTGAGAGTGTCGGGTGTTCTAGAGTGAGAGTGAGAGTGTCGGGGTGTTCTAGAGTGAGAGTGAGAGTGTCGGGGTGTTCTAGAGTGAGAGTGAGAGTGTCGGGGTGTTCTAGAGTGAGAGTGTCGGGGTGTTCTAGAGTGAGAGTGAGAGTGTCGGGGTGTTCTAGAGTGAGAGTGAAGGAGGAATTATTATTATTATTATTATTATTATTATTATTATACTAACATACTAATATGGTAATACTATGATATGTAAGATGATGGGCATAGTGTGACAGTGACAGATCTGTTACCAGAGGTATGCATATTATGATTCTAGATATCTGATTTCAACAGATCAGAGTGTCCTCCCTTATAACAATGGTTCAAAAATAGGATGTCTTCCTTTCTTAGTCTTTCATGTCCACCGTAGTAGACGGCAAGGTTGTCTGTTGAATGTGAGGAAACGTAGGCAATAAGGCCCCACAATGCAACAGGGGGTGGCAGAAAACCACAAGGCCGCTTCTTTCTGCGACACTTTAAATGAATGTGCAATAACACTATGTGCAATATGACTATGTGCAATAAGACTATGTGCAATAACACTATGTGCAATATGACAACCCTAGAGTGAGAGTGAGAGTGTCGGGGTGTTCTAGAGTGAGAGTGAGTGTGTCGGGGTGTTCTAGAGTGAGAGTGAGAGTGTCGGGTGTTCTAGAGTGAGAGTGAGAGTGTTCTAGAGTGAGTGTGAGAGTGTCGGGTGTTCTAGAGTGAGTGTGAGAGTGTCGGGTGTTCTAGAGTGAGTGTGAGAGTGTCGGGTGTTCTAGAGTGAGAGTGAGAGTGTCGGGTGTTCTAGAGTGAGAGTGAGAGTGAGAGTGTCGGGGTGTTCTAGAGTGAGTGTGAGAGTGTCTGGGTGTTCTAGAGTGAGTGTGAGAGTGTCGGGGTGTTCTAGAGTGAGAGTGAGAGTGTCGGGTGTTCTAGAGTGAGAGTGAGAGTGAGAGTGTCGGGTGTTCTAGAGTGAGTGTGAGAGTGTCGGGGTGTTCTAGAGTGAGTGTGAGAGTGTCTGGGTGTTCTAGAGTGAGAGTGAGAGTGTCGGGTGTTCTAGAGTGAGAGTGAGAGTGTCGGGTGTTCTAGAGTGAGTGTGAGAGTGTCTGGGTGTTCTAGAGTGAGAGTGAGAGTGTCGGGTGTTCTAGAGTGAGAGTGAGAGTGTCGGGTGTTCTAGAGTGAGAGTGAGAGTGTCGGGTGTTCTAGAGTGAGAGTGAGAGTGTCGGGTGTTCTAGAGTGAGTGTGAGAGTGTCGGGGTGTTCTAGAGTGAGTGTGAGAGTGTCGGGGTGTTCTAGAGTGAGAGTGAGAGTGTCGGGTGTTCTAGAGTGAGAGTGAGAGTGAGAGTGAGAGTGTCGGGTGTTCTAGAGTGAGTGTGAGAGTGTCGGGGTGTTCTAGAGTGAGTGTGAGAGTGTCTGGGTGTTCTAGAGTGAGAGTGAGAGTGTCGGGTGTTCTAGAGTGAGAGTGAGAGTGTCGGGTGTTCTAGAGTGAGTGTGAGAGTGTCGGGGTGTTCTAGAGTGAGTGTGAGAGTGTCTGGGTGTTCTAGAGTGAGAGTGAGAGTGTCGGGTGTTCTAGAGTGAGAGTGAGAGTGTCGGGTGTTCTAGAGTGAGAGTGAGAGTGTCGGGTGTTCTAGAGAGAGAGTGAGAGTGTCGGGTGTTCTAGAGTGAGTGTGAGAGTGTCGGGGTGTTCTAGAGTGAGTGTGAGAGTGTCGGGTGTTCTAGAGTGAGAGTGAGAGTGTCGGGGTGTTCTAGAGTGAGAGTGAGAGTGTCGGGGTGTTCTAGAGTGAGTGTGAGAGTGAGAGTGTTCTAGAGTGAGTGTGAGAGTGTCGGGGTGTTCTAGAGTGAGAGTGAGAGTGTCGGGTGTTCTAGAGTGAGAGTGAGAGTGTCGGGTGTTCTAGAGTGAGAGTGAGAGTGTCGGGGTGTTCTAGAGTGAGAGTGAGAGTGTCGGGGTGTTCTAGAGTGAGTGTGAGAGTGTCGGGGTGTTCTAGAGTGAGTGTGAGAGTGTCGGTGTGTTCTAGAGTGAGTGTGAGAGTGTCTGGGTGTTCTAGAGTGAGTGTGAGAGTGTCGGGTGTTCTAGAGTGAGAGTGTCTGGGTGTTCTAGAGTGAGAGTGAGAGTGTCGGGTGTTCTAGAGTGAGTGTGAGAGTGTCTGGGTGTTCTAGAGTGAGAGTGAGAGTGTCTGGGTGTTCTAGAGTGAGAGTGAGAGTGTCGGGTGTTCTAGAGTGAGAGTGAGAGTGAGTGTGAGAGTGTCTGGGTGTTCTAGAGTGAGAGTGAGAGTGAGTGTGAGAGTGTCGGGTGTTCTAGAGTGAGAGTGTCGGGGTCGTGGGGGCTCACCTCTCCTCGGGGTATGCCTACGCAGAGACGGTCCACCGCCGGCTTCTGTTTCCTTTTGTACACCTATAGGGGTCAAAGTTCAACATGTTCAAATGACACGTCACTATTTACAGTGTTACACTGGCGTTATCAAAGTGTGTAGTGTTTATTCCTCAGCAGACCACAGAGCTTCCGGCAGAGTGTACAGCAGCTACATGGTTTAAGTGTAAAATCATTCCAGACTATACAAGCCCAGGTATATAACACTCCAGGTATATAACACCCCAGGTATATAACACTCCAGGTATATAACACTCCAGGTATATAACACTCCAGGTATATAACACTCCAGGTATATAACACCCCAGGTATATAACACCCCAGGTATATAACACTCCAGGTATATAACACTCCAGGTATATAACACTCCAGGTATATAACACTCCAGGTATATAACACTCCAGGTATATAACCAGGGGTGCACATAACTTTTTGGGGCCAGTGCTCAGAGGAGCACCTAGGGATGCTGCTTGGTGCTCCCCGAGCTCGCGAGTCACGACCCGTCCCACAGGATGGATAAAAAAGGGATACATGGATAACTTATATTAGCAAAACGACATTTATTCATAAATAAAGATGAACGAACAAATGATTGTGTGCAAAACAAAAGAAACAAATGCAAAATCAAATGACTGCTCTTTAAGCATGAAAGTCTGTCAGACTCCTTTAAACACACTGAAATCAACTGACATCTCTTTAAGCACTAACTGAATGTCTGTTCTGTAAACACTGAAATCAACTTTTCAACAAAAAGTTACAGCCTAAGCATTTATTTATGCTACAAGCTTAATCATAATCATCACTGCTCTCTTGACTGCTGTAAGTTATCACTGTCCTCAATTTCAACCATGGTAGAGGATGTTGTAGGCTATCACTTTAAATAGCTCATTATTTTGATTGTGCAATAAAGTCTTTTTTTTTCTTTTTCTAATAGAATTCCCAACCATATTCTCTGGGTCAGGGGTCTAGGTGCGATAATGAAGCTGTAAAACAAACGTCTGAACGTTTGAAAGCTTCAGAGAAAAGAAACGTGAAGTCCCTTGGTGTTGTTTTTCCTTTTAGCGACGAGTCGTTCGGGACTGAATTTTCACGTGTCGGCGTGATAACCGTGCGATACGCGATACGCGGAATGAAAGTACAAGTTACGATACTTTCCGAATGTTTTCGTGAAGGGAGTCGCCGTGGTCGTTGTGATGGCGTTACGGGGCTTGCAGTGATGCAGCAGTCAGCAGTCAGCAGGTGGATTTTGAGGAAGTAAATTCCTCTCCCAGCGCTTGCAGCTGTTGGTGCGCAAGAGCGCGTTCATGCCGCTGATCTTCCGCGCAGCATGCATTTTGGCGACGCATGCGCACTGGCGCACCAGTTATGTGCACCCCTGTATATAACACTCCAGGTATATAACACTCCAGGTATATAACACTCCAGGTATATAACACTCCAGGTATATAACACTCCAGGTATATAACACTCCAGGTATATAACACTCCAGGTATATAACACTCCAGGTATATAACACTCCAGGTATATAACACTCCAGGTATATAACACTCCAGGTATATAACACTCCAGGTATATAACACTCCAGGTATATAACCCCCCAGGTATATAACCCCCCAGGTATATAACCCCCCAGGTATATAGTGACTCTGTGTTAACAGTCTGTAGACTCCTCCCCCCGTACCTTGGTCAGCTGTTTGAGCTCCAAAATGTCTGAGTGTCCCCCGCCTCCCAGAATCCTTTGCCTTTCTCTGGCCACATCCTCGTCCTCCTCTCCGATGGGCTTTAAAGGGGTGCTCATAGATCTGTTAGAGACAAACAGGTCAAAACATTTAAATCCAAATGTATTGCTTTTTTTAAGGGGAGGGGGGGGGGGTGTAGTAATATATGTACTGCATTTGAAAATAGTTTAGACAACGCTGCTGTATCCTGGATCTGTTTACCTGTGTGCAGGAAGAACAACAGACCAGACTAGATGATCGTGGAGTGAAGATATTATCAAAGCGTACGCGATGCGACGGGTGATCGACAGGTGCGTACGCTTTGATAATATCTTCACTCCACGATCATCTAGTCTGGTCTGTCGTTCTTCCTGCACACAGAAAAACAGATCCAGGATCCAGCAGCGTCGTCGGGCTCGCGCAAACAAACCCGGCGAATGTTTTACTTGCTCCGGGCAAGCGGGCTACTGTCGAACCCTGAACCTACCTGGCCTTGAGAGACAAGAGAGATAGACCTACCTGACCTTGAGACAGAAGAGAGATAGACCTACCTGACCTTGAGAGACAAGAGAGATAGACCTACCTGACCTTGAGACAGAAGAGAGATAGACCTACCTGACCTTGAGACAGAAGAGAGATAGACCTACCTGACTTTGAGACAGAAGAGAGATAGACCTACCTGGCTTTGAGACAGAAGAGAGATAGACCTACCTGACCTTGAGAGACAAGAGAGATAGACCTACCTGACTTTGAGACAGAAGAGAGATAGACCTACCTGACCTTGAGACAGAAGAGAGATGGACCTACCTGACCTTGAGACAGAAGAGAGATAGACCTACCTGGCTTTGAGACAGAAGAGAGATAGACCTACCTGACCTTGAGAGACAAGAGAGATAGACCTACCTGACTTTGAGACAGAAGAGAGATAGACCTACCTGACCTTGAGACAGAAGAGAGATAGACCTACCTGACCTTGAGACAGAAGAGAGATAGACCTACCTGACCTTGAGACAGAAGAGAGATAGACCTACCTGGCCTTGAGAGACAGAAGAGAGATAGACCTACCTGACCTTGAGACAGAAGAGAGATAGACCTACCTGACCTTGAGAGACAGAAGAGAGATAGACCTACCTGACCTTGAGAGACAGAAGAGAGATAGACCTACCTGACCTTGAGAGACAGAAGAGAGATAGACCTACCTGACCTTGAGAGACAGAAGAGAGATAGACCTACCTGACCTTGAGACAGAAGAGAGATAGACCTACCTGGCTTTGAGACAGAAGAGAGATAGACCTACCTGACCTTGAGAGACAAGAGAGATAGACCTACCTGACCTTGAGAGACAGAAGAGAGATAGACCTACCTGACCTTGAGACAGAAGAGAGATAGACCTACCTGACTTTGAGACAGAAGAGAGATAGACCTACCTGACTTTGAGACAGAAGAGAGATAGACCTACCTGACTTTGAGACAGAAGAGAGATAGACCTACCTGACCTTGAGACAAGAGAGATAGACCTACCTGACCTTGAGACAGAAGAGAGATGGACCTACCTGGCTTTGAGAGACAAGAGAGATAGACCTACCTGACCTTGAGACAGAAGAGAGATAGACCTACCTGACCTTGAGACAGAAGAGAGATAGACCTACCTGACCTTGAGACAGAAGAGAGATAGACCTACCTGGCTTTGAGACAGAAGAGAGATAGACCTACCTGACCTTGAGACAGAAGAGAGATAGACCTACCTGGCTTTGAGACAGAAGAGAGATAGACCTACCTGGCCTTGAGACAGAAGAGAGATAGACCTACCTGACCTTGAGACAGAAGAGAGATAGACCTACCTGGCTTTGAGACAGAAGAGAGATAGACCTACCTGGCTTTGAGACAGAAGAGAGATAGACCTACCTGACCTTGAGAGACAGAAGAGAGATAGACCTACCTGACCTTGAGACAGAAGAGAGATAGACCTACCTGGCTTTGAGACAGAAGAGAGATAGACCTACCTGACCTTGAGACAGAAGAGAGATAGACCTACCTGGCTTTGAGAGACAGAAGAGAGATAGACCTACCTGACCTTGAGAGACAAGAGAGATAGACCTACCTGACCTTGAGACAGAAGAGAGATAGACCTACCTGACCTTGAGAGACAGAAGAGAGATAGACCTACCTGACCTTGAGACAGAAGAGAGATAGACCTACCTGGCTTTGAGAGACAGAAGAGAGATAGACCTACCTGACCTTGAGACAGAAGAGAGATAGACCTACCTGACCTTGAGAGACAAGAGAGATAGACCTACCTGACCTTGAGAGACAAGAGAGATAGACCTACCTGACCTTGAGAGACAAGAGAAATAGACCTACCTGACCTTGAGAGACAAGAGAGATAGACCTACCTGACCTTGAGAGACAAGAGAGATGGACCTACCTGGCTTTGAGACAGAAGCGGTACTGGATGAGCAGGGTGATGCAGAAGAAGACCACGCCCTGGACCGCCATGGCAAACAGGTTCTTCCCCACCATGTCCCAGGCCAGCGGCGAGCGGAACCGGTTCTCACCTGCAGCCAACGCAGCAACAACTCAGAACCCTGTCCCATAGACACATACCCTATCTAAACCCTGTCTCATACACACATACCCTATCTAAACCCTGTCTCATAAACACATACCCTATCTAAACCCTGTCTCATAAACACATACCCTATCTAAACCCTGTCCTATAGACACATACCCTATCTAAACCCTGTCCTATAGACACATACCCTATCTAAACCCTGTCCTATAGACACATACCCTATCTAAACCCTGTCCTATAGACACATACCCTATCTAAACCCTGTCTCATGCACACATACCCTATCTAAACCCTGTCCTATAGACACATACCCTATCTAAACCCTGTCCTATAGACACATACCCTATCTAAACCCTGTCCTATAGACACATACCCTATCTACATGAACAAAGACTGCAGATTGATGAACTATCTGGCTATCATATTAATTATAGTGAGGTAGAAAAACCAACAATCAAACTTGTGTCAGTTGGCTTATGTTCGTGATGAGACATGAGTCAGTTTACTGTCCACCCATCTCAGCACAGAAACAGGTCAAAGGTCATTCTCTTTTCCTGCCACGTTTGCCTGATATATCACAAATGAACAACTGACTAAAAGGAGAGACGGAAAAATACCAAGTGACAACCTGTTGCCCAACCTTAATATGAACATGTATTTAATATGAACATGTATTTAATATGAACATGTATTTGATATGAACATGTATTTAATATGAACATGTATTTAACACTACGTATGACTGTATGAAGATCAGTTGCTCTTGCTTGTAATCAATAAAGACCTGTATATACTATACACTATGTATATACTACACACTATATACTATACACTACATACTGCATCTGATAACTCTGCTGTCCTGGTGTCTTTTGAATCCAACCACAATATCTATAGTAATAACAATCGATCGCCAACATTTCGTGACGTTAGAATTATAAGGTTCTATCTCCATTTTTGTCAAAATTAAGTTTTTTACATAATCTGATCCATTAGGTGTTTATTAATGCCTGTGTGGTGTTATTTTTTAAAATGTTGACGTTTTTCAGTTAGTAATTCATAAAATACAACGGTTCCATCTCACAAAACATAATGGCATGTAAAAACTTTGACGCTCACGTATCTCTGAACTGCCCTAAACGGAGAGAAGCTCACGATTTCACTATGACCTTCGACCTTTCATTGAAGCTGTCGGCCATCTTACCAAACCTCTCCAGCGCGTCGGCCATGGCCTGGTTCTTCACCATGTCGATCAGGCCCCGCCCCAGGCAGAAGTGAGGGAAGATCAGGAACACGTTCTTCAGGATGTCGTTGATCCCCCCGATCTCCTGTCACGCAGAGGGTCAAAGGTCAAACAATGACTAAATGCTGTCAGTCTAGTGTGCTATAGGTCAATTACACTAACAATGTTTTCACTGTTTCACTGCAGCCGGTAAGACTATTACACTATCAGGACTATTAACACTATAACAGCCGTGCCTATTTTACCTACTAGTCGAGCCGCCTTGGGGGTCAAATAGACCCCCTTTTTAGAATGTAAATCTGCTATTTACACACAGCGATCACTAGAGGGCGCTTCTTTTTTTAGCCTGCCCTCCTACACAGAAAAACTGCAAAACAGCTTTCTACTATCTTCTACTATCTTCTACTATCTTCTACTATCTTCTACTATCTTCTACTATCTTCTACTATCTTATCCTGAAGTGATTTAGAAAGTGTAAGGATACTGGGTGGTAGAACGCACATATCTAGGAAAAGTCATGAAAGGAGGGTCCTGAAATATGATAGAGTGCAAAGATAGATTTTCCTTTTACTCACAGGGGTCACCGTGAGGTTCTTCTAGTGTTAAGACTTCTAGTGTTAAGACTATTTTGTCTTGTCTTGTAGTCGCCCTCAGCCACTCAGAGACTCACCCTCCCTCTCCACCTTTAAATCCCACCTCAAAACCTACCTGTTCTCCCATGCATACAACCTCCCCTACCCCCTAACCATCTCCCCTAACCCTGCCACCATCCCCCCCCCGGACATGCAT
>NC_137688.1:137700-140200 GCF_963989245.1 Nansenia antarctica | reverse complement strand
CTCCTCTCTCAGTATCATACTGTCCCTCTATCTCTCCTCTCTCAGTATCATACTGTCTCTCTATCTCTCCTCCCTCAGTATCATACTGTCCCTCTATCTCTCATCCATCAGTATATCATTCCTATCGTACCTCTATCTCACAGTCTTACATTGAGGGATGGTTGTATATCGTCAAGTAAGTAGTAAGTAAGGGGTCAGGGTCAGGGGTCAGGGTTAGGGTTAGGGTCAGGGTCAGGGTTAGGGTCAGGGTCAGGGCTAGGGTTAGGGTCAGGGCTAGGGTCAGGGTCAGGGTTAGGGTCAGGGCTAGGGTCAGGGTCAGGGTCAGGGCTAGGGTCAGGGTCAGGGCTAGGGTCAGGGTCAGGGCTAGGGTCAGGGCTAGGGCTAGGGTCAGGGCTAGGGTCAGGGCTAGGGTCAGGGTCAGGGTCAGGGCTAGGGTCAAGGCTAGGGTCAGGGTCAGGGCTAGGGTCAGGGTCAGGGTCAGGGTTAGGGTCAGGGTCAGGGCTAGGGTCAGGGTCAGGGTTAAGGTCAGGGTTAGGGTCAGTGTCAGGGTCAGGGTTAAGGTCAGGGTCAGGGTCAGGGCTAGGGTCAGGGCCAGGGTCAGGGCTAGGGTCAGGGTTAGGGTCAGGGTCAGGGTCAGGGCTAGGGTCAGGGTCAGGGTCAGGGTCAGGGCTAGGGTCAGGGTCAGGGTCAGAGTCAGGGTCAGGGTCAGGGGTCAGGGGTCAGGGGTCATACCATGTCCCAGAGGAAGTTGGCCAGCCAGTAGAGGAGGGGCTGCACGCCGCTGATGAACTGCATGTGCTTGGCCTTGTTCACACGCTCCTGGATGAGGAAGACCACGAAGCTCGCCGGGACGAAGGACATGGCGAAGATCACGCAGATGGACACCAGCACGTCCACTGAGGTGGTCATCCTGGGCGGGGGGGGGGACACTAGGGTTAGGTTAGCTGGTCATCCTGGGGGGACGACGACACACTAGGGTTAGGTTAGCTGGTCATCCAGGGGGGGGGGGACGACGACACACACTAGGGTTAGGTTAGCTGGGGGGGGGGGGGCACTAGGGTTAGGTTAGCTGGGGGGGGGGGGGACGACGACACACTAGGGTTAGGTTAGCTGGTCATCCTGGGGGACGACGACGACACACTAGCAACACACTAACCCTAACCCTAACACAGCCTCTAACCCTAACACAGCCTCTAACCTTAACACAGCCTCTAACCTTAACACAGCCTCTAACCTTAACACAGCCTCTAACCCTAACACAGCCTCTAACCCTGTACTCACAGCCTCTAACCCTAACACAGCCTCTAACCCTGTACTCACAGCCTCTAACCCTAACACAGCCTCTAACCCTGTACTCACAGCCTCTAACCCTAACACAGCCTCTAACCCTAACACAGCCTCTAACCCTAACACAGCCTCTAACCCTAACACAGCCTCTAACCCTAACCCCGTACTCACAGTGCCACCTGGGACAGCCTCTAGCCCTAACCCCGTACTCACAGCCTCTAACCCTAACACAGCCTCTAACCCTGACCCCGTACTCACAGTGCCACCTGGGACAGCTGCTCCTTGGTGAGGTTCAGCGGGTGGTTGAAGGCGGTGATGCCGAACTTGCTGGGGTCGTGTCCGGCCGGCAGGCTGGCGCGCAGGAGGCCGTTGTTCATCACATTCAGGAAGGAGCCGATGCTGTGCCAGCCCTTGTTGTTGAACCAGATCTGGGGGGGGGTGAAAGGTCACAAAGGTCACTGTCAGTAAAGGTCACAAAGGTCACAAAGGTCACACCGTCAGTACAGGTCACAAAGGTCACCGTCAGTACAGGTCGTACTTAAGTTGTAAGTTATAGGACAAAACACAAGGAGGAAGGACAGGAAGAACTGAGTGTCGTCTGCGTAGCTGTGGTAGGAGAACCCATGTGAGGAGATTACCGAGCCAAGAGACTTGGTGTAGAGGGAGAACAGTAAGGGGCCCTAGGACAGAGCCCTGCGGGACCCCAGTGGTATAGAGGGAGAACAGTAAGGGCCCTAGGACAGAGCCCTGGGGGACCCCAGTGGTGTAGAGGGAGAACAGTAGAGGCCCTAGGACAGAGCCCTGGGGGACCCCAGTGGTATAGAGGGAGAACAGTAAGGGCCCCAGGACAGAGCCCTGAGGGACCCTAATGGTATAGAGGGAGAACAGTAAGGGCCCTAGGACAGAGCCCTGGGGGACCCCAGTGGTATAGAGGGAGAACAGTAAGGGCCCTAGGACAGAGCCCTGAGGGACCCCAGTGGTATAGAGGGAGAACAGTAAGGGCCCTAGGACAGAGCCCTGGGGGTCCCCAGTGGTATAGAGGGAGAACAGTAAGGGCCCTAGGACAGAGCCCTGGGGGACCCCAGTGGTATAGAGGGAGAACAGTAGAGGCCCTAGGACAGAGCCCTGAGGGACCCCAGTGGTATAGAGGGAGAACAGTAAGGGCCCTAGGACAGAGCCCTGGGGGACCCCAGTGGTATAGAGGGAGAACAGT
>NC_137688.1:107700-130200 GCF_963989245.1 Nansenia antarctica | reverse complement strand
GGTTATACATATAGATTTGTTATATAGATACGGTTATACATATAGATTATGATGCTGTGTGTGTGTGATGGATTACATTTCATTGTCTCTGTGAATTGTGGAAAAATGTGTGAAGAATCATTTAAGAAAAGTCTTAAAGAGAAGCTTGAAGTGATGGCTTATGGGTAATGAAGTCTACAGCTACCTGGATCACCTTCTGAGTCGTTGAAGTCCAGGCTGTCGTCCTCTGTGAAGGGCTTCAGGCAGCTCTGGTGGTCTCCGAAAGCATGTCTACGGTTCCGCCGGGCTGGGATGGTGCCGTCTACACAACACAACACCAGACGGGTCACAGGGGAAGGTAAAGGAGGTTTAAAGGAGGTTTAAAGGAGAAAGATTGATATTTCAGTTGTAAAAAGCTGCTGAGAATACAGACCATGCAAATATTGGGAGACACAAATAGACACAACGACAATATCAACTAGCTTTAGACTTGATCTGGTCTGGATTTATGAATACTGTATTTGAGGCAATTTAGAAACATCTAGAAAAGGGCTATGCTGTATGTAACTGTATTATCATAATCATTCATTGTTCTTATGTCCTAGTTAACCCAGGGAGTGGAAGCTGTCCTACCTGACACCTCCCTAACCCTAACCCTAACCCTAACCCTAACCCTGACCCTGACCCTAACCCTAACCCTAACCCTGACCCTGACCCTGACCCTAACCCTAACCCTAACCCTAACCCTAACCCTGACCCTAACCCTAACCGTAACCCTAACCCAGGGAGTGGAAGCTGTCCTACCTGACACCTCCGGGACGTCAACGCCGCTGTCCTCCGCCACCTTCAGGAAGATCTGCAACACAGAACACAGTCAAACCTCCTCCAGGGTCACACCTCCCCCAGGGTCACACCTCCCCCAGGGTCACACCTCCCCCAGGGTCACACCTCCTCCAGGGGCACACCAACCTCCAGGCTGGTGTCAGAGGTGGGGTCAGGGTCAGGGTTAAGGTCAGGGTCAGGGTTAAAGTCAGGGTCAGGGTCAGGGTTAAGGTCAGGGTCAGAGTCAGGGTTAGAGTCAGGGTCAGGGTTAAGGTCAGGGTCAGGGTTAAGGTCAGGGTTAAGGTCAGGGTCATGGTCAGGGTTAGGGTCAGGGTCAGGGTCAGGGTCAGGGTCAAGGTCAGGGTCAGGGTCAGGGTCAGGGGTCATGGTCAGAGTCAGGGTCAGGGTCAGGGTTTGGGGTCAGGGTCAGGGTCAGGGTCTGGGTTAAAGTCAGAGTCAGGGTTAGGATCAGGGTCAGGGTTAAGGTCAGGGTCATGGTCAGGGGTCAGGGTCATGGTCAGGGTCTGGGTTAAAGTCAGAGTCTGGGTTAAAGTCAGAGTCAGGGTTAAGGTCAGGGTCAGGGTCAGGGGTCAGGGGTCAGGGTTGGTGACGTACCTCCTCCAGGGTGGTGTCAGAGACGCCGTAGCTGGAGATGCCGAGGTCTGCCAGGCGGTCGTCCATCTCGTGGAACAGCTCCACCAGCCCCCCGTCCTTGGCCTGGTAGGGCAGCACGTAGGTCAGCTCGTGGCCCAGGTCCTCCACCAGCCGCGCCGCCGGGACGTGCTTGAAGATCACGTTGGAGATCAGAGACACGTCTGGGGGGGACAGGACAGGACAGAGTCAGGGTTAGACCAGGACAGGACAGGACAGGACAGGACAGGACAGAGTTAGACCAGGACAGGACAGGACAGGACAGGACAGGACAGGACAGGACAGGACAGGACAGGACAGGACAGGACAGAGTTAGACCAGGACAGGACAGGACAGGACAGGACAGGACAGGACAGAGTTAGACCAGGACAGGACAGGACAGGACAGGACAGGACAGGACAGGACAGGACAGAGTTAGACCAGGACAGGACAGGACAGGACAGGACAGGACAGGACAGGACAGGACAGAGTTAGACCAGGACAGGACAGGACAGGACAGGACAGGACAGGACAGAGTTAGACCAGGACAGGACAGGACAGGACAGGACAGGACAGGACAGGACAGGACAGAGTTAGACCAGGACAGGACAGGACAGGACAGGACAGGACAGGACAGGACAGGACAGGACAGGACAGGACAGAGTTAGACCAGGACAGGACAGGACAGGACAGGACAGGACAGGACAGAGTTAGGGTTAGACCAGGACAGGACAGGACAGGACAGGACAGGACAGGACAGGACAGGACAGGACAGGACAGGACAGGACAGACAGGACAGGACAGGACAGGACAGGACAGGACAGGACAGGACAGGACAGGACAGGACAGGACAGGACAGGACAGAGTCAGAGTTAGACCAGGACAGGACAGGACAGGACAGGACAGGACAGGACAGGACAGGACAGGACAGGACAGGACAGGACAGGACAGGACAGGACAGGACAGGGTTAGGACGCGACCAGGACAGGACAGGACAGAGTTAGACCAGGACAGGACAGGACAGGACAGGACAGGACAGGACAGGACAGGACAGGACAGGACAGGACAGGACAGGACAGGACAGGACAGGACAGGACAGGACAGGACAGGACAGGACAGGACAGGACAGGACAGGACAGGACAGGACAGGACAGAGTTAGACCAGGACAGGACAGGACAGGACGGACCACCACCACCATCCTCAACAACTTTTTTACACAACACATTTTATTTTGAATCCACAGTAGCTTTTTAAAATACGTTTTTAAACCAAGTTTCACTCTCCGCATACGGAGGACGAGGCGGCTGGCTTACCGATGGTGGTCGTCTCACTCTCCAGCTCACTGCCCAGCCCAGCGTCAGAACTGCTCTCTGAGACACTGTCCTCCTTCTCCTGCAGAGAGACAACACAGATGTAACATAACATAGATATTCATAGCTTTCAGTCACGTGGTTTCTTCCCTAGCAACCACCAACCTGACGGGCAAAAAGTATCATAGCAACATGGCGAGTGGACGCAAACGGTTAATAAAATACAAAGGTTCCATCTCACAAAACATAATGGAATGTCAAAACTTTGACGCTCAATATCTCTGAACTACCCTAAACGGAGATAGAACCTTATCATTCTAAACGGAGATAGAACCTTATCATTCTAAACGGAGATAGAACCTTCTCATTCTAAACGGAGATAGAACCTTATAATTCTAAACAGAGATAGAACCTTATCATTCTAAACGGAGATAGAACCTTATCATTCTAAACGGAGATAGAACCTTCTCATTCTAAACTCACGAGTTATCTTCAGTTGATGGATTTGACTTAGGGGGCATTCATTTGAAGTAACGTAATGAACATACAAGTAACAACAACAGGTTAATGCAGCCAACCAGCCAGCCAAGCAAAGAACATGACTATGCCCAGTTTATGCATTATACACTCTAATATAATTGTTAGATTGCCAGGGTATTCGCTACAGGTTGTTGTATACATATACGTTTAATACGAAACTCGATCAACCGGGCGTTCGGGAGTTCTACCGCTGCTGGACGGAACTCCCGCTGACAGCGGGTCGAGGGGATATTTCTACCCGGGAATTCGCTCATTGCTGTGTCCACGGTGATAGGAGTGGAGGATCGACTCCATTCAAAAACTTTTCGATTCCCTGGTTTCTCCTCTTTCCGAACACGTTGGAATTTTTACCGTAACCCCCGGAGAATCAAAGTTATTAAGCCGCAAAGGGTGCCTCCTTGACCGGCTTTGACCGTGAATAACACCGGCTATGGAGGTGCTACAAACACAGTTTTAATTTCTCTAAATTCACCATCAGTATACGGTCATTTTGAGCCCTTACACACCGCGCTGACACCCCGAGAACATATACTATATTTTAATACGAAACTCGATCAACCGGGTGTTCGGGAGTTCTACCGCTAATTCGCTCCTTGCTGTGTCCACTGTGATAGGAGTGGAGGATCGACTCCATTCAAAAACTTTTGGATTCCCTGGCTCCTCCTCTTTCCGGACACGTTGGAATTATTTTCCTAACCCACGGGAAATCAAAGTTATTAACCCGCAAAAAGTGGGTTTTGCCCGTGGGTTTTGCCCGCAAAAAGTGCCTTTTGCCCGTCAGGTGGGCGTTTCCACTATGCTGTGACGTCACATGAAAGCTATGAATAGAACATAAGGGTAGTGGTGGTCTAGTGGATAGTGAGTTGGACTTGTGATCAGAAGGTTGTGAGTTCAAATCCCGCCTGAAACCACACGACTACTAGTGTGCCCTTGAGTAAGCCCTCAGTTACTCCAGGGGGAATGTCCCTGTAATTCGTAATTGTAAATCGCTTTGGATTAAAAGCGTCTGCTAAATGGCAAAATTAATTAATTAAAATTAACATAACATAGATATAGAACATAACATAGATATAGAACATAACCAACCACTATTAGAGGAGTGTGATAAACCACAACAACAAGAAACAACCACCACCACCATCATCATCATCATCATTTTTATTTTTATTTCTCTTTCATACGTGGTTATGCTTTTTAGGCTCCGTTGCAGCCAATAACTGTATACCCCATTTTAAAAACGTGTCAAATAAATAAATAAATTCATTCATTATCAAAATAATCCTTAACTTTATTTTTGCTTCTGTTCTATCAAACCCAGAAGCATGTCAGCGTCGAACGCCCCAGGACCCTGACACACCCAGACACACGCCTTACTGCCATGTTGCTTGGCAACAACACAATCAAAAATAATTTGAACCCAACATCTCTCTGAGTGTACCCAAGAATTCCGAAAATGGAACGCCAGGGCGGAGGCTCACCTTCTTGCTGTAGGACACGGTGCTGGCCGAGTTCCTGCAGGAGTTGAGCGAGGCGTCCAGGTCCTTCTTCACCAGCGTCAGGTAGTAGCCCGTGCCCAGCTGCGTCTTCAGGAACAGGGAGGAGCCCACGCAGCACAGCCGCCCGTGGGAGATGATGGCGATGCGGTCGCCCAGGATGTCGGCCTCGTCCATGTGGTGGGTGGAGAGGATGACGGTGCGGCCTGGAGAGAGGTCAACAACAGGGTCAGGGGTCAGGGGTCAGGGGTCAGGGTTCAGGGTTAAGGTCAGGGTTCAGGGTCAGGGTTAAGGTCAGGGTTAAGGTCAGGGTCAGGGTTAAGGTCAGGGTCAGGGTGAAGGTCAGGGTCAGGGTTAGGGGTCAAGTCAAGTCAGCTTTATTTATATAGCACGTTGACATACAGCAATGCTGAACCAAAGTGCTTCACAGTTGTAAAATAGATAAAATGCAGGAAATAAATAAGCACAATGCAATACAAGATATGGTAAAGTTAAAAGAGAATATAAAAGGACTAAAAACAATGAAACAATAAGAGCCAGGGACCTACAACAAAAACCACAAAGTAATAAAAGCCAGGGACCAATAGCTAGGTGGGGGGGAAGGCTAGGGAAAACAGGTGTGTTTTAAGGAGAGATTTAAAAATCTCCAGGGTCTGAGCGGCCCGTACGTGGAGGGGGAGGCTGTTCCAGAGTTTAGGTGCAGCAGCCGAAAAGGCTCTGTTCCCCCTGGTTTTCAGCCTGGTTCTGGGCACCACCAGCAGCAGCTGGTCTGCTGATCTGAGGGATCTGGAGGGGGTGTGGCGGTGCAAGAGCTCAGAGAGGTAAAGGGGGGCCAGTCCATTTAGTGCTTTAAAAACGGTCAGGGATAATTTAAAATCAATGCAGTAACGCACAGGCAGCCAGTGGAGCGAGCACAGAATTGGACTAATGTGGTCCCACTTTTTAGTCCTCGTAAGGAGGCGCGCAGCCGCGTTTTGGACGAGTTGTAGGCGGCGGAGCAGGGACTGGTCGATCCCCACGTAGAGTGCGTTACAGTAGTCCAGGCGAGTAGTGACAAAGGCATGTATCACACTCTCCAGGTTCTTCTGGGAGAGGTAGGCCTTTGTCTTGGCCAGGAGTCTAAGATGATAAAAACTATTTTTTACTACGAAGCTGACTTGCTTTTCAAATTTAAAAGCACTATCAAACATTACTCCAAATTACACCTCCTAACTGAGGTGGAGAGGTTGGAACTCAGGGGACCAAGGGCGTCGACGAGGGGGGCCGGGGGGGCACAATTAAAAACAATAACCTCCGGTTTTTTTTCATTGAGGGTTAAGAAGTTTTCTGACATCCAGCACTTTATTTCGGTCAGGCAGTCAAGCAGGGGCTGTAGTGTGGTTTTCCCTTGGGTTAATTTTAAGGGATGGTAAACCTGCACGTCATCGGCGAAGGAAATGCTGAATTTTGCCAGGATCTGACCTAGGGGCAGCATGTACAATAGGAAGAGGGCGGGGCCCATGATTGATCCTTGGGGCACTCCACAGGTGAGGGGGGCTACTGAGGAGGAGAGGTCACCGAGTTGGACAGAAAAAGTCCGCTTATTTAGGTAAGACCGGAACCAGTCCAAGGCGACGCCCCTGATGCCCACATAATGCTCCAGTCGAGCTAGTAGAATCATGTGATCTACAGTGTCAAATGCAGCTGTGAGATCAAGGAGCAGCAGGATAGAGGGGTTACCTGCATCGGCGGCTATAATAAGGTCGTTAAAGACACGGAGAAGGGCCGTTTCAGTGCTGTGGCGCGGTTTAAAGCCAGACTGGAATTTATCGTGTATGTTATGTTGCTCAAGGAAGGCTTGTAGTTGTAGGTGGACTATGCGCTCCAGAACTTTTGAGAGGAATGGTAACTGGGAAATGGGTCTGAAGTTGGCAAGGACGGAGGGGTCTAGGTTAGGCTTTTTTATCCGGGGCTGGACCACAGCGTGCTTGAAGGCAGCCGGGACGCAGCCAGTGCTGAGGCAGGCATTTATCAGCAGTAATATGACAGGAAGGACAGAGTCAGGGACTTCCTTGAGAAGGCGTGAGGGGAGTGCATCAGAGGGGCAGGTAGTGGGTCGCAGATGTTTGATAACGTTAGAGAGAGAGGAGAGGGAGACCGGCACAAACTGATCAAAGACAGCAGGCAGGGCATGAGGGGGAAGAGGAGGGGGTGGGAGGGGCGAGGGGGAGAGGGGTCTGAGGGCAGAGACTCAGGGTCAGGGTCAGGGTCAGGGTTAAGGCCCTTGCACACCAATGCGTTTTTTACGTCAGTTTTTTACATCCGTAAAAAAAAAAAAAGAGAACTCATGTTGTGTCACGCTTGCACACCGAATCCAAAATATTTGTCCGTCATAATTATTTTCAGAACAGGTTCGATTTTCTGCGTTTTCCGCATCCGTCAAAAAACCTTTTGAGTTGTTTTTGACCAGGAGGGACACATGGTCACATGGTCACATTAGAACTGCAGGACAGGGTCAGGGGTCAGGGGTCAGGGGTCAGGGTCAGGACAGTTGGATTCATGTTTACGGAAGTACATGTCTCAAGTATTATCTCAGCGGTTAGTCGAGTGAAAGAAAAACAACATACAGATGATACATATACACAATATAATACCACGAAGGCGTACGGCACTAAACAATAACATTCATTTGGGCAGCATCCTACTCAAACTCAGGCAGAAGGGCAGGGTCCGGGCAGGTGCACACACAGTCACAGACTGCCAGTGCATCATACAGGTACATCATTCAGCATGGTTATAGCGGTTTCTTTTTCTATTCTACTATTCAATTTCTACTTCTGCTGTCTGCGTCTCCCTGGGTATTCCAGATGGCAAACAGTAAAGAAATGCCACAATATACCAGGACTTAAGAAACGAGATGTCCAACAAAGGATGTGACAAACCCTGGCCAATTTTGCGCAACAAGTGGAAGACTGAAGCAACGGAGACAGGATTGCCAGATGGGCTGGTTTTTGGTGGATTTAACAGTTTTTAGACTGTGGTTAGGTTGAAAATTCTCAATCCCATCTGGCAACCCTGAGCGGAGAGTCTACAGCTTGTATGTTTACAGATATCGCACTGCTGTGCACACCACACTTTGTTAAAGGAAATAAAGCTTGTACTTTTCTACTGATAATACATTCTACTGATGTGGTCTACCAAGTGGTTTTAGTTATAGGCTAGTGCTCTCAGTTGTTTGTACCTTTTGGTAAATCAAGCATTTAGAATGTAGAGTGCATATTGCGAATTTTTCGCAACGTCAATATAGCAAATAAACGCATCGGACTCGAATAAAACGCATCGGAGGTCGGTGTGCAAGGTCTCTGTGCGTAACGTTTTTTTCGGATGACGGATTTAAAAAGTATGCATGCGAAAAAAAACGCATTTGGTGTGCAAAGACCTTTAGGGTCAGGGTCAGGTCGCAGGGCTTTAGAACAGGTGACTTCCTGTTAGATAATATTCTTAATGTTCTTTAATCTTTCCATTTATTTGGGGACGACGGCGAAAACTGGCACAAGAAAACGCTGCAATGCTGCGATGCACCTGGCTCGCTGAAATGTCAACATGTCAATGCTATTGCATCGGCCCCTCCTCAAATTAACATGTTTAAATAAAACAACGCAAAATAAACATCGTTAATGTTTACATTCCGGTATGAAGAGGCTAAAATGAAAAATTATACAACAGTCAGTTCCGACCAAGTAATTTGATTGGACAAGAGGCACTCCATGAGTGCTGATATACAGTATAACAGCACTGGGACTTTTAACTATATGTATCACTCCGCCACACAGATGTTCTACTAAATGACCGTTAATTAGACTACATGTTTGTGTTCAGGTTACTAGGCAACAGTCCATTTGAAGTTCAGTTGCGGAACTATTTTTTGTTTATTTTTATGATTAAATAAACAAACAAATCATAATCTGTTGTCGCTTATTACTGTTAACTAATAAATCGCGCTGTAGAACTGTTGTATAAAAGCAATATCACACTGAAGGTCGTGCTGTTATACTGAATATCAGCACGGCTGTGATCGTCTTCCTACTCGGCCTGCGGCCTCGTACCTACGACCCAATCACAGCCCTGCTGATATTCAGTATAACACACTCCCTCTCGTGTGATATTGCTTAAGTAAAAGACGTCTCACCCTGGCGATACTTCAGCAGCAGGTCCCAGATGCCCCGGCGGGCGTACGGGTCCACCCCGGCAGTCGGCTCGTCCAGGATCACAACCTTTGACCCTCCGACAAACGCCAGAGCCACAGACAGCTTCCTCTGCATACCTCCTGAGGAGCCAAACGAGTAAATAAGTATCAAAAAAGCTAATTCATCCCAATACTTTCCTTTTATTTATTTTCCATATTTTGTCGTTCATTTCAACAATAACATATATATATTCTATGTTTTTGAGTGTTTCAGAATGTGCGTAGGACAGCAATAGATGTATTGATTCAGCTGTGAGCTCTTGTGTTGTTAATGGGTTAGACCAGGACAGACCAGGACGCGTCCTAACGATTCCCACCGTAGTTGGGTCAGACCACGCCCACACCACGCCCACGCCACGCCAACTTCTGGAATATGTAGGGGTGTTCTCTGTATCTTGTTCTTCACGTAACACGGGGTGCACGATTAGATATAGGTTACCCATCTATGTATGCAACTCGGCGGCACTGAGTGTGCCGCGGGCCAACGGTCAATGTTCGCCGCGGGCACGGCCGCAAGCGCCCGGGCGCGGCTCTCGTTGCCCTGTGGGCCCTGGAACGCGCGCCTATTCTTAGTGTCAGTGATTGTGTTTGTTTGAGAAAAAAAACAAAAAAAAACACCCCTACATATTCAAGAAGGTGGCGTGGTCTGACCCAACTACGGTGGGAATAGTTAGGACGCGACCAGGACAGGACAGGACAGGACAGGACAGGACAGGACAGGACAGGACAGGACAGGACAGGACAGGACAGGACAGGACAGGACAGAGTTAGGGTTAGACCAGGACAGGGCAGGACAGGACAGGACAGGACAGGACAGGACAGGACAGGACAGGACAGGACAGGACAGGACAGGACAGGACAGGACAGGACAGGAGGGGACAGGACAGGACAGGACAGGACAGGACAGGACAGGACAGGACAGGACAGGACAGGACAGGACAGGACAGGACAGGACAGGACAGGACAGAACAGGACAGAGTTAGACCAGGACAGGACAGGACAGGACAGGACAGGACAGGACAGGACAGGACAGGACAGGACAGGACAGGACAGGACAGGACAGGACAGGACAGGACAGGACAGAGTTAGGGTTAGACCAGGACAGGACAGGACAGGACAGGACAGGACAGGACAGGACAGGACAGGACAGGACAGGACAGGACAGGACAGGACAGGACAGAGTTAGGGTTAGGGTTAGGGAAGGTGTATAACAAGTATAACTCCAAGGTGAAGATGCTGAGGTCAGACAAACACATAATATGCTGTTGGTAGTCATGGCGATCATGGTTTCTGCTCTATTTCCTGTGTGTTTATATCAGTGACACAAGACCAACAGCAGGGGGCACCACGGTAACCGTTGTTAGGCGACAGGAGCAGAGCCACACTGACCGGACAGCGTGTTGCTACGGCAGTGGCGTTTGTGAGGAAGTCCCACGTCAGAGAGGATCTGCTCCGTCTCGGCCTTCACCTTCTCCTCAGAAAGGCCTTTGAGACGAGCGTAGAACCAGATGTGCTCCTCCACCGTCAGCCTGCAGCGGACACACAGGTCAGAGGTCAAACACAGACACCGCTGATAATGATGATCGTGATAAACAGATACCGTTATCTGTTTAAATGTGTCAAATAAAGTCATTCATTAATTCATTCATGTATTCAAGATGGCGGAGGGTGAGGGTGAGGGCTAGACCTAGTCAAGATGGTGGAGGGTGAGGGTGAGGGTGAGGGTGAGGGTGAGGGTGAGGGTGAGGGCTAGACCTAGTCAAGATGGTGGAGGGTGAGGGTGAGGGTGAGGGTGAGGGTGAGGGCTAGACCTAGTCAAGATGGTGGAGGGTGAGGGTGAGGGTGAGGGTGAGGGTACCTACATGCTGAAGAGGACGTTGTGTTGAGGACACACCCCCAGGTTCTGGCGGATGGTGCTCAGTTCTGAGCGGATGTCCCGGCCCAGGATGTAGGCGGTGCCGGAGGTGGGCGGGAACAGGCCGGTCAGGATGGACCTGGGCGGAATCACCACCCAACAGAAACCCCGATCAGAACCAAACCTCAACGGACGCGCAGTTTAACACTAGAAGAGCCGTGAGGGGTCACGGTGACCCCTGTGAGTAAAAAGAAAATCTATCTTTGCACTCGATCACATTTCAGGACCCTCCTTTCATGACTTGTCCTAGATATGTGCGTTCTACCACCCAGTATCCTTACATGTTCTAAATCACTTCAGGATAAGATAGTAGAAAGCTGTTTTGCAGTTTTTCTGTGTAGGAGGCAAGCTAAAAAAAGAAGCGCCCTCTAGTGATCTCTGTGTGTAAATAGCAGATTTACATTCTAAAAAGGAGGTCTATTTGACCCCCAAGGCGGCTCTACTAGTAGGCAAAATAGGCACGGCTGTTGTAGTGTTAACTCCCGACATTGTATTTTAATTCACACAAAACTAGCGGAACTACGCTACGCAACCGTTCAAACTTCCCGTAGCTTCTATACGAGGCACGGCAAATCAATTGAACTTCTCCAGATGAATAAAAGACCAGATGAACACAGCGAACAGTTGCTGCCCTTACATGGTGGTGGTCTTGGGGGTTACTTACATGGTGGTGGTCTTGGGGGTTACTTACATGGTGGTGGTCTTGGGGGTTACTTACATGGTGGTGGTCTTGCCGGCTCCGTTGTGGCCCAGAAAGGAGGTGATCTGGCCCTCGTAGAAGCCCAGGGTCAGCCCGTCCACCGCCAGCTTCTGGCCGTGGCTGTAAACTTTCACCAGGTTCTGGATGAACACGCCGGGCTGGATGTGGGACGGCTCCTCCTCCACACACACGGCTGCAACACACACTCTGTTACTATAGCTACAACACACACTCTGTTACTATAGCTACAACACACACTGTGTTACTATAGCTACAACACACTGTGTTACTATAGCTACAACACACACTGTTACTATAGCTACAACACACTCTGTCTGTTACTATAGCTACAACACACTCTGTTACTATAGCTACAACACACACTCTGTTACTATAGCTACAACACACACACTCTGTTACTATAGCTACAACACACTGTGTTACTATAGCTACAACACACACTCTGTTACTATAGCTGCAACACACTGTGTTACTATAGCTACAACACACTCTGTTACTATAGCTACAACACACTGTGTTACTATAGCTACAACACACACTCTGTTACTATAGCTACAACACACTCTGTTACTATAGCTACAACACACCGTGTTACTATAGCTACAACACACACTCTGTTACTATAGCTACAACACACTGTGTTACTATAGCTACAACACACTGTGTTACTATAGCTACAACACACTGTGTTACTATAGCTACAACACACTCTGTCTGTTACTATAGCTACAACACACTGTGTTACTATAGCTACAACACACACTCTGTTACTATAGCTGCAACACACTGTGTTACTATAGCTACAACACACTCTGTTACTATAGCTACAACACACTGTGTTACTATAGCTACAACACACACTCTGTTACTATAGCTACAACACACTGTGTTACTATAGCTACAACACACTCTGTTACTATAGCTACAACACACCGTGTTACTATAGCTACAACACACTGTGTTACTATAGCTACAACACACACTCTGTTACTATAGCTACAACACACTCTGTTACTATAGCTACAACACACCGTGTTACTATAGCTACAACACACTGTGTTACTATAGCTACAACACACACTCTGTTACTATAGCTACAACACACTCTGTTACTATAGCTACAACACACACTCTGTTACTATAGCTACAACACACTCTGTTACTATAGCTACAACACACTGTGTTACTATAGCTACAACACACTCTGTTACTATAGCTACAACACACTCTGTTACTATAGCTACAACACACTGTGTTACTATAGCTACAACACACTCTGTTACTATAGCTACAACACACACTGTGTTACTATAGCTACAACACACACTGTGTTACTATAGCTACAACACACACTCTGTTACTATAGCTACAACACACTCTGTTACTATAGCTACAACACACACTGTGTTACTATAGCTACAACACACACTGTGTTACTATAGCTACAACACACACTCTGTTACTATAGCTACAACACACTGTGTTACTATAGCTACAACACACACTCTGTTACTATAGCTACAACACACACTGTGTTACTATAGCTACAACACACTGTGTTACTATAGCTACAACACACCGTGTTACTATAGCTACAACACACACTGTGTTACTATAGCTACAACACACTGTGTTACTATAGCTACAACACACACTCTGTTACTATAGCTACAACACACACTGTGTTACTATAGCTACAACACACTCTGTTACTATAGCTACAACACACACTGTGTTACTATAGCTACAACACACTGTGTTACTATAGCTACAACACACTCTGTTACTATAGCTACAACACACTCTGTTACTATAGCTACAACACACACTGTGTTACTATAGCTACAACACACTCTGTTACTATAGCTACAACACACACTGTGTTACTATAGCTACAACACACTCTGTTACTATAGCTACAACACACTCTGTTACTATAGCTACAACACACTCTGTTACTATAGCTACAACACACACTGTGTTACTATAGCTACAACACACACTGTGTTACTATAGCTACAACACACTGTGTTACTATAGCTACAACACACACTGTGTTACTATAGCTACAACACACACTGTGTTACTATAGCTACAACACACTCTGTTACTATAGCTACAACACACACTGTGTTACTATAGCTACAACACACTCTGTTACTATAGCTACAACACACACTGTGTTACTATAGCTACAACACACTGTGTTACTATAGCTACAACACACTCTGTTACTATAGCTACAACACACCGTGTTACTATAGCTACAACACACTGTGTTACTATAGCTACAACACACTCTGTTACTATAGCTACAACACACTCTGTTACTATAGCTACAACACACACTCTGTTACTATAGCTACAACACACTGTATTACTATAGCTACAACACACTCTGTTACTATAGCTACAACACACACTCTGTTACTATAGATACAACACACCGTGTTACTATAGCTACAACACACTGTGTTACTATAGCTACAACACACACTGTGTTACTATAGCTACAACACACTCTGTTACTATAGCTACAACACACACCGTGTTACTATAGCTACAACACACTGTGTTACTATAGCTACAACACACACTGTGTTACTATAGCTACAACACACTGTGTTACTATAGCTACAACACACTCTGTTACTATAGCTACAACACACACTCTGTTACTATAGCTACAACACACTCTGTTACTATAGCTACAACACACTCTGTTACTATAGCTACAACACACTCTGTTACTATAGCTACAACACACTCTGTTACTATAGCTACAACACACTCTGTTACTATAGCTACAACACACTGTGTTACTATAGCTACAACACACTCTGTTACTATAGCTACAACACACTCTGTTACTATAGCTACAACACACTCTGTTACTATAGCTACAACACACACTCTGTTACTATAGCTACAACACACTCTGTTACTATAGCTACAACACACTCTGTTACTATAGCTACAACACACTCTGTTACTATAGCTACAACACACACTCTGTTACTATAGCTACAACACACACTCTGTTACTATAGCTACAACACACTCTGTTACTATAGCTACAACACACACTGTGTTACTATAGCTGCAACACACTGTGTTACTATAGCTACAACACACTGTGTTACTATAGCTACAACACACTGTGTTACTATAGGGTCAGGTCTAGTCTATGGTCCATACCTTCAGCGTTTTCTTTCTTCCCTGAGGGTGTGGCGATGTTCTTCCCTGGTTTCTCTCCGCACCAGTAGGACCTGGTGAAGGGGAAGTACCAGGGCCGGGGGATCCCATACTGACCTGAGGACGAACAACCACCAAGATCAACAAATCTCTGATCAATACATATCTGATCAATACACATCTGATCAATACATATGTGATCAATACACATCTCTGATCACATCATAATGCTCTGGCCTCATATCTGATACATTATAATGCTCTGTCTCACATCTGATACATTATAATGCTCTGGCCTCATATCTGATACATTATAATGCTCTGTCTCATGTCTGATACATTATAATGCTCTGTCTCATATCTGATACATTATAATGCTCTGTCTCATATCTGACACATTATAATGCTCTGTCTCATATCTGACACATTATAATGCTCTGTCTCATATCTGATACATTATAATGCTCTGGCCTCATATCTGATACATTATAATGCTCTGTCTCATATCTGATACATTATAATGCTCTGTCTCATATCTGATACATTATAATGCTCTGGCCTCATATCTGATACATTATAATGCTCTGGCCTCATATCTGATACATTATAATGCTCTGGCCTCATATCTGATACATTATAATGCTCTGTCTCATATCTGATACATTATAATGCTCTGGCCTCATATCTGATACATTATAATGCTCTGGCCTCATATCTGACACATTATAATGCTCTGTCTCATGTCTGATACATTATAATGCTCTGTCTCATATCTGATACATTATAATGCTCTGGCCTCATATCTGATACATTATAATGCGCTGTCTCATATCTGACACATTATAATGCTCTGTCTCATATCTGACACATCATAATGCTCTGTCTCATATCTGATACATTATAATGCTCTGGCCTCATATCTGATACATCATAATGCTCTGGCCTCATATCTGATACATTATAATGCTCTGTCTCATATCTGATACATTATAATGCTCTGGCCTCATATCTGATACATCATAATGCTCTGTCTCATATCGGGAGCTGCTGTGATGATCAGACTGTTCTTGCTGCTCACCGGGGAACACGGCCTCGATGTACCAGGTCATGGCGCCGTAGAGGAGGGAGTCAAACAGCATGAGGCAGATGGAGGTGGTGAGGTTGTAGCTGTCGCCCTCTAGTGGGCTGGAGAGCAGGTTGCTCCACTGGATGCCCACGCCCTGCTCCTCGAACAGGGCGAAGTACTCACAGCCGAACCCGAACGCCACGGGGGACAGCAGGCTCTGAGGGGGGGGAGACCAGGGTCACCACTCTGTCTACAGCACAGCAAGCAGACAACCAGACAGCAGACAACAAACAACCAGACAGACAGACAACAAACACCCAGATAACCAGACAGACAGACAGACAGACAGACAGACAACCAGACAGACAGACAGACAGACAGACAGACAACAAACAACCAGACAGCAGACAACCAGACAGCAGACAACAAACAACCAGACAGCAGACAACAAACAACCAGACAGACAACAAACAACCAGACAGACAGACAGACAACAAACAACCAGACAGCAGACAACCAAACAGCCAGCCAGACAGCCAGACAGACAGACAGACAGACAGACAACAAACAACAACCAGACAGACAACAAACAACCAGACAGACAGACAGACAACAAACAACCAGACAGACAACAAACAACCAGACAGACAGACAGACAACCAGACAGACAACAAACAACCAGACAGACAACAAACAACCAGACAGACAACAAACAACCAGACAGACAGACAGACAGGCAGACAGACAGACAGACAGGCAGACAGACAGACAGGCATACAGACAGACAGAGAGACAGACAGAGAGACAGACAGACAGACAGACAGAGAGACAGACAGACAGACAGAGAGACAGACAAACAACCAGACAGACAACAAACAACAACAACTAGACAGACAGACAGACAGACAGAGAGACAGACAGACAGACAGACAAACAACCAAACCAGACAGACAACAAACAACGATAGTTATGGAGATAGACTCCAGTTCTATGAGTGGAGCGGAGCCCCATAGGGGAGCTCTGCTCCTATTGGTTTACCCGCTACCTAAAGTAGCCAATGACTGAATTTTTCAATGTCTGCGCCCGCCCTGGGGTGCTATATAAAGGGGCGTCCTTCGCTCCCTCATTCTCCCAAACATATACAAAACAGCCGGGTTTGAACGAGTCGAAGTGGGCCAGCAGCCCTATGGGGCTCCGCTCCACTCATAGAACTGGAGTCTATCTCCATAACTATCGTTCTATATCGTGGAGCTCCGCCCCATAGGGGAGCTCTGCTCCTATTGGTTTAGGCGGAGCGAACAAGGCCAAATGTACCCCCACTGAGACTATTAATCCGAAAACAATCTCAGCGGCACCCGGAGCTGACCACTGATGTTGGTTCAAGACAACCTTAAAAGTTGGCCCAACCCACACCGAGTCTGCTCCACTGATCTAGCCCTTACGTAAGCACGCAGGGTCGTAGATCTAACGGAACATGTCCTGGAGGAGGTCCCCTCCCCAGGCACATCCGTAATCATCCTGACAGCACTTGAATAGCATCCCCAACCAGGGTAATCCAAGTGCCATCCCCACTACCTCAGTCCTCAGCAAACTGAGGACAGAGTGAGAAAAGGATGAGGAAGAAATATCACTTACCTAACCCTTACGTTGGGTTGTTGATCTAACAGACATGTCCTGGAGGAGGGTCCCTTCCCCAGGCACATCCGTATTCATCCTGACAGCACTTGAATAGAATCCCCATGACCAGGGTAATCCAAGTGCCCTTCCCATAACATCAGTCATCAGCAAAACTGAGGACAGAATGAGAAAGGATTGAGGAAGAATATCACTGACCTAACCCTTACGTGAGCACGTAGGGTTGTAGATCTAACGGAACATGTCCTGGAGGAGGGTCCCCTCCCCAGGCACATCCGTATTCATCCTGACAGCACTTGAATAGAATCCCCATGACCAGGGTAATCCAAGTGCCTTCCCCACTACATCAGTCATCAGCAAAACTGAGGACAGAATGAGAAAAGGATGAGGAAGAAATATCTTTCAAGTAATACCGTACAAAAGGTGATGGCGACGACCAAGACGCCGCCTCACATATCTCCTCCACTCCCACTCCCCTGAGAATGGCCACTGATGTGGCCATGCCCCTGGTGGAATGAGCCCGAATGCCAGTCGGCACGGGCTGCCCCTTCGATTCGTATGCGAGGCTAATAGCCTCGCAAATCCAATGGGACAGCCTCTGCTTCGAGAGTGGTGCCCCGGCTTTCTGTCCGCCGTAGCAGATCAGAAGCTGGGGAGAAGATCTCAGTCCTGCCGTGCGCTTCACATATTGTGCCAACGCGCGCACCGGACATAGACAATGTAAACGCCTCTCCCTCTCTCCGTCGTGAGGAGGAGGAAAAAAGGCGCTCAGAGCACAGCTCTGAACCCTAAACCCACGATTAACCTTAGGGATAAACGCCGGGTTAGGGCGTAACACAGCTTTTGTTTCGTCATCAGATATGATCAAACAATCTGCCCGTGTCGAGAGAGCACATAAATCACTCACTCGCTTAGCCGTAGTCAAGGCGAGGAGCAGACTCGTCTTGAGAGACAATAAACGCAACGACACAGTGTCAATGGGTTCGAATGGGGGCACGCACAGCGCCTCTAGCACAATCGACAGGTCCCATTTTGGCATTAGAGTCCTAAGAGGGCGTCTAAGCCTACACACTCCAGTCAAAAAACGCTTAACCAGCGAATGACTGAACAGTGTCGTTGTCGCAAAACCCTCATGACAAGCTGAGATGGCAGCCGCGTAAACTTTAATAGTTCCCGCCGCCAATCCCTTGTCAAACAGCGACTGTAAGAAGCACAAGAACGTTTCGACCCGACAGCAGACTGGGTCAACGTCCTGTCCCTCACACCACTGTGTAAACACTCGCCAGCGCGCCGCATATCCCTTTGCAGTGGATTGCGCGCGCGCACTCTGAATGGTCTGAATGACCGCGTCTGTCAGACCCCTGCGTTCTAACAAATCCCTCTCAGTAACCAGGCCATGAGGGGGCCCCCCATCATCGGCGGCCCCCTCACCAAGCCTCTGGCCTGAGAGAGTGCATCTTGTCGATGAGGTATGGGCCATGGGCCCTCTACCAACATCTCCATCAGTTCCGGAAACCACGGGGCTCCGGGACGGTCCGGGGCTACAAGAATTAACTCTAGCCTCTCTGACCTCACTCGTGCCAACAGTGGGAGGATAGATGTCAGGGGTGGGAACGCGTATAACAGGACCCTCGGCCATGGGTGGTGTGCGAATGCATCGACTCCCAATGGCGGGTTGTCCTGTTCGCGCAGGGAGAACCAAAGGCGACACTGCGCATTCGTCCGGGACGCAAACAGATCTACTTCTGCTTGCCCGAACCGTGCCCAAATCAGAGACACAATGGGGGGTGCTAACCTCCAGTCGTCGTCCCTCGGGCCTCCCCGTGATAACAGATCTGCTCCTTCGTTGAGCAGACCTGGAATGTGGAGAGCTTTTAGCGAACTCAGGTGTGTGACAGCCCACAGCCATATATCTGTCGCTAGGCGATGAAGTGACGCTGAGCGTACTCCCCCTTGACGATTGATGTATGCTACTGTTGTCCTGTTGTCGGATCTGACTAACACGTCCAGATCCTTTAACACTGGGGCAAAATGAAGTAGCGTTAACTTCACCGCCTCGAGTTCCAGCAGGTTGATGTGACGCGTCTCTAACGGTCCCCATCTTCCTGCCACCGAACCTGCCTGACACACTCCTCCCCACCCAGTCAACGACGCGTCCGTGAAGACTGGGTAGTGGGATGCCGGTCTGCCCATGGCGACTCCGCGCGCGATGACGCGCGGGTCTCTCCAGTAGCTCAGGTCGGTCTTGACCGATCTCGGTATTACAATCAATTTGCGACGGTGTCTCACTGGATCCAGTCGCAGTCGTGCGAACCACCTCTGCAGTCTGCGCATGTGTAATAGGCCTAAGGGGACCACTACATGGGCTGCAGACATCATTCCTTGTAAGGACATCATTGACAGAGCGGTGATTGTATTTGTCACTCGACACACCCGGAGAGCTGACGTCAGTGTCGCTCTCCGTGGTGCCGATAAACTGGCCCTCATCTTGGCAGTATCCAACTGAATGCCTAGATAGGAAAACTGTTGAGCTGGCCACGGAGCACTCTTTGTCCAGTTGACAGCTAACCCCAGCCGAGTGAGGTGCTGCACCAGTGAGGTTGCGTCCCGAATGGCTCGATTTGGGCATTGGGCCAAGACCAGTAGGTCGTCGAGATAAGCTAATATGCGTATCCCGTTTCGCCTCAGTGGTTCGAGTGCTGTCTGCACGTATTTGGAGAAAGTTCGAGGAGCAAGCGCGTACCCGAAGGGCAGGCGCGTGTACTCGTAAACCTTCCCTTGGAAGGCAAAACGTAGAAATTTCCTGTGCCTCTCTGTGATTGGCACATGAAAATACGCGTCCCTCAGGTCTATGCTGATTCCGTAGTCGCCTTTCTGTATACAAGACAGAAGGTGCCTCGTCGTCAACATACGAAAGGGGCGTTTCGCCACTCTCTCGTTGAGGACCCTTAAATCTAGTATGGGTCTCATGCCTCCGGATTTCTTTTGGACAAGGAAATACGGGGAGTACCACCCCACGTCCCACTGGTCCCTCGGAACCATTGTCACTGCGCCCTTTGTTAGGAGATTCGTAATCTCCTCCTGGAGCGCACGTGTTTTTATCGGGCAGGACAAAACAGTCTCTCTCACGCCCCTGAAGGGCGGAGGAGGCTGAATGAACTGTAGTGCATATCCCCTCCTCAATGTCCTGTCCAGCCAGCCCGACAGAATACCTGCCCCTTCTAGCCATTCTGCATAACGCAACGACAGCGGTTGGGCCGTCTGTTGTGGTGCAGTCGACAGAAAAAGCTTGAATTTCTGTATGACCCCAGCCGCCGCTGCACACCGAGGAGGTGGCACAGCCCAAGGTGGGGTCATTTCGAAAGGGATGGGCTGCCGTCTGTAAAGAGTGTTTGCTATGTGTAACAATGCCCTTTATTGACGCAGGTTTATTATGTCTGATAATCAAAGAACTGTCCGCACGCTCATGAGCTGGGCCAGATCCTGATAGACATGGAGGGGTTATTGATGTAAATAACGATCCCTCTATACGGCTACAGACAGGGGTGTTTAACCCTGTTTGTGTCGTGATAGGGGTAAGTCTGTTAGGCAGAGAGCTGGCCACACGCTGGTACGCTGGGCCAGTCTCCGCTTCGTTTCTAACCGGTAGCGATTGGACCACGCTCCGACAAGGCAGGCGGGTCTCCGCTCCGGTAGATAACATGGGAAAATCATCTTTACTGAAAAAGTAAGGTGGGGATTTTCCTTCTTTTACCTCTTTATGAGGTAGCAGCCATGAAGAGGAAACCGGTGGTGGGGTCATTACTGACCCCTCCGCCAGTGAAACCGGGCCACGCTGCTGTGGGGGCCCGTAGTGGGCCCTCCCAGTGGTCAGCGGCGGGGGCTGGGGATGCCGAGTGGGGCATGGCTCCGTCTGTAGAGGTGGAGCCAGTGCCGCATCACACCGAAACCTCCGTTTCGCAGCCGTTGACGGTCTAGTCGTCACCACGGCGGAAGAAGAAGAGGTGGAGGGTCGCTGGAGGGGGAGGTGGCTGGCAAGGTGCCTCTTAGCCTCCTCCATCGCGGCCAGGCGCCCCGTCAAGGTGTCCATGGCGGGACCGAATAGCCCTTGTCTCTCTATTGGAGCATTCAGTAGGGCCATCCGGTCCGCCCCGGTCATGGTGGTGAGAGACAGCCACATCTGTCGCTGCTGCACCACCGCGTTTGCCATCAGGCGACCCCCACAAACCGCGACGCCCTGGGCCAGGTACATCGTCGCGGCACTGAGCTTGCTCAGAAGCACCGTCTCCGCTGCAGACAAACCGTAGGGTCGGTCTGTGGTGATTTTCGCAATGGCGGCGTTAAACACGGCGATGTTATTCGCCGCTGCCGCCGTCTGCGCACCGAGAGCGTAGCTCTTGTCTACCAGGGTGGCGTTAAACCTGTCACGCTGGTTGGGCGGCATAGGTTTGTTAGGCACCGACCAGGCGCTGGACCCCGGTACCAAGTAGGCGGCTAGCGCTGGTTCGAGCGGCGGGGAGCCGTTGGTCATCTCCTCCGCGAGCCCCTCCACTCTGGTAAAGGGCAAGAACGCCTTCACCGGCGCCCTGCCTGTGAGTGGTTCTCCCCACTTGTCCTCCACGAACTTATCTAAGCCCGGGAGGACAGCGTTAGGAGGTTGGTCCTGTCGCTTCGCCCTTTTTCCGTAAAACAGGTCCTTCTCCCAGAAGGACTCCGTTGGGGGAGGGGAGGCGGGACGGGGAATTGCCAACACGCCTGCCGCAGCTTCCAGGAGGCCCTGGAAGTCGTGGCGGAGTGATGGGGGGGCGAGGGCGGGGAGCACGTGCTCTACCTGCCGCTCGCTCTCATCAGAGCTTTCTGATTCTGACACCGGCACCGACCACTCAGCTGGGTGAGGGCGGCGTGATGTCAGGGCCGGCTGAGCGGGCGGGACCATCCCTACTTGGGGAGGTGCCTGCCCAGAACGCC